>NW_027174117.1:0-145125 GCF_000499845.2 Phaseolus vulgaris | reverse complement strand
TAAGCCAAAACCTAACCAAGATCTATTCCTTTTTCAACCAAAGTTTTCACACCTCATTTCGGATGCATTTGAGACAATTCCCAACTAGGATTGCTCAAAAACCATGACTTCACTTATTCACCAATTTTGCTACCCAGGCACAAAAAGCCAATCCACCCAAATTGGCTAAGCCAATACCCAACCGAGATAACTTCCTTTTGCAACCAAACTTTTCACACCTCATTTTGCATATATTTGTGATTATTCCCCACCAAGATTGCTCAAAAACCATTACTTCACTTATTCACCAATTTTGCTACCAAGGCACAAAAAGCCAACCCACCCAACTTGGCTAAGCCAAAACCCAACCAAGGTCAATTCCTTTTGCAACAAAAATTTTCACACCTCATTTTGGATGCATTTGTGACAATTCCCACCAAGATTGCTCGAAAACCATGACATCACTTTTTCTCCAATTTTGATACCAAGCCACAATAAGCCAATCCACGCAAACTTGGCTAAGTCAAAACCCAACCAAGATTAAATTCCTTTTGCAACCAAACTTTTGACACCTCATTTTGGATGCATTTGTGACAATTCCCCACCAAGATTGCTCAAAAACCATGACTTCACTTATTCACCAATTTTGCTACCAAGGCACAAAAAGCCAATCCACCCAACTTGGCTATGCCAAAACCCAACCAAGATCAATTCCTTTTGCAACAAAACGTTTAACACCTCATTTTGGATGCATTTGTGACAATTCCCCACCAAGATTGCTCGAAAACCATGACTTCACTTTTTCTCCAATTTTGCTACCAAGCCACAATAAGCCAATCCACCCAACTTGGCTAAGTCAAAACCCAACCAATAAATTCCTTTTGCAACCAAACTTTTGACACCTCATTTTGGATGCACTTGTGACAATTCCCCACCAAGATTGTTCAAAAACCATGACTTCACTTATTCAACAATTTTGCTACTAAGGCAAAAAAAGCCAATCCACCTAACTTGGCTAAGCCAAAACCCAACAAAGATCAATTCATTTTGCAACCAAACTTTGACTCCTCATTTTAGATGAATTTGTGAAAAATTCCCCAAAAAGATTGCTGAAAAAACCACGACTTCACTTACTCACCAATTTTGCTTCCAAGGCATAAAAAGCCAATCCACCCAACTTTGCTTAGTCAAAACCCAAACAAGATCAATTCATTTTGCAACAAAAAATTTTCACACCTCATTTTGCATAAATTTGTGACACTTCCCCACCAAGATTGCTCGAAAACCATGACTTCACTTTTTCTCCAATTTTGATACCAAGCCACAATAAGCCAATCCACCCAACTTGGTTAAGTCAAAACCCAACCAAGATAAATTCCTTTTGCAACCAAATTTTCACACCTCATTTTGGATGCATTTTGTGACAATTCCCCACCAAGATTGCTAAAAAACCATGACTTCACTTATTCAACAATTTTGCTACCAAGGAAAAAAAGTCAATCCACCCAACTTGGCTAACCCAAAACCCAACCAAGATCAATTCCTTTTGCAACCAAACTATTGACACCTGATTTTGCATACATTTGTGATAATTCCCCACCAAGATTGCTCAGAAACCATGACTTCACTTATTCACTAATTTTGCTATCTAGGCACAAAAAGTCAATCCACCCGACTTGGCTAAGCCAAAACCCAACGAAGATCTATTCCTTTTGCAACCAAACTTTTCACACCTCATTTCGGATGCATTTGAGACAATTCCCAACTAGGATTGCTCAAAAACCATGACTTCACTTATTCACCAATTTTGGTACCAAGGCACAAAAAGCCAATCCACTCAACCTGGCTAACCCAAAACCCTACCAAGATCAATTCCTTTTGCAACCAAAGTTTTCACACCTCATTTTGCATACATTTGTTAGGATTTCCCGACCATGATTGCTGAAAAACCATGACTTCACTTATGCACCCATTTTGCTAACAAGGCACAAAAAGGCATCCACCCAACTTGGCTAAGCCAAAACCCAACCAGATCAATTCCTTTTGTAACCAAACTTTTGACACCTCATTTTGGATGCATTTGTGACAATTCCTCACCAAGACTGCTGAAAACCATTACATCACTTATTTACCAATTTTTCCACCAAGGCAAAAACGCCAATCCACCCAACTTGGCTAAGCCAGAATCGAACCAAGATCAGTTCCTTTTGCAACCAAACTTTCCACGCCTGATGTTGCATACATTTGTGACAATTCCCCACAAAGATTGCTAAGAAACCATGACTTCACTTATGCACCCATTTTGCTACCAAGGAACAAAAGCCAATCCACCAAACTTGGCTAAGCCAAAACCCAACCAAGATATTCCTTTTTGCAACCAAACTTTTCACACCTCATTTTGGATGCATTTGTGACAGTTCCTCACCAAGATTGCTAAAAAACCATTACTTCACTTATTCACGAATTTTTCTACCAAGGCACAAAAAGCCAATCCACCCAACTTGGCTAAGCAAAACTCAATCAAGATCAATTCCTTTTGCAACCAAACTTTTCACACCTCATTTTGCATACATTTGTGACGATTCCCCACCAAGATTGCTCAAAAACCATGACTTCACTTATGCACCCATTTTGCTACCAAGGCACAACAAGGCAATCCACCCAACTTGGCTAAGCCAACACCCAACCAAGATCAATTCCTTTTGCAACCAAACCTTTGACACCTCATTTTGGATGCATTTGTGACAATTCCTCACCAAGACTCCTCAAAAACCATTACTTCACTTATTCACCATTTTCCACCAAGGCAAAAAGAGCCATCCACCCAACTTGGCTAAGCCAAAACCCAACCAAGATCAATTCCTTTTGCAACCAAAGTTTTCACACCTGATTTTGCATACATTTGTGACAATTCCCCTCCAAGATTGCTCAGAATCCATGACTTCACTTATGCACCCATTTTTCTACCAAAGCACAAAAAGCCAATCCACCCAAATTGGCTAAGCCAAAACTCAACCAAGATCAATTTCTTTTGCAACCACACTTTTGACACGTCATTTTGGATGCATTTGTGACAATTCCCCACCAAGATTACTCAAAAACCATGACTTCACTTTTTCACCAATTTTGCTACCAAGCCACAAAAAGGCAATCCACCCAACTTGGCTAAGCCTAAACCCAACCAAGATCAATTCCTTTTGCAACCAAACTTTTGACACGTCATTTTGGATGCATTTGTGACAATTCCCCACCAAGATTGCTCAAAACCCAGGACTTCACTTTTTCACCAATTTTGCTACCAAGACACAAAAAGCCAATCCACCCAACTTGGCTAAGTCAAAACCCAACCAAGATAAATTCCTTTTGCAACCAAACTTTTCACACTTTATTTTGCATACATTTATGACACTTTCCCACCAAGATTGCTAAAAAACCAGGACCTCACCTTTCACCATTTTGCTACCGAGACACAAAAATTAGGCTAAGCGACCACACTTGGTTAAGCAAAAACCCAACCAAGATCAATTTCTCTTGCAACCAAAGTTTTCACAACTCATTTTGCATACATTAGTGAAAATCCCCCACCAAGATTGCTCAAAAACCATGTTTTCACTTATTCACCATTTTTGCTACCAAGGAACAAAAAGCCAATCCACCCTACTTGGCTAAGCCAATCCCAACCAAGATCAATTCCTTTTGCAACGAAACTTTTCAGACCTCATTTTGCATACATTTGTGACATTTGCCCACCAAGATTGCTAAAAAACCATGACAAAAGGCCAATCCACCATACTTGGCTAAGGCAAAACCCAACCAAGATCAATTCCTTTTGCTACCAAACTTTTCAAACCTCATTTTGAATGCATTTCTGACTATTCCCCACCAAGATTGCTCAAAAACCATGACTTCACTTTTTCACAAATTTTGCTACCAAGACACAAAAACTAGCCCAAGCGATCAAACATGGATAAGTCAAAACCCAACCAAGATCAATTTCTTTTGCAAGCAAACATTACACACCTCATTTTGCATACATTTCTGACAGTTCCCCTCCAAGATTGCTCAAAAACCATGACTTCACTTATTCACCAATTTTGCTACCAAGGCACAAAAAGCCAATCCACCCAACTTGGCTAAGCCAAAACCTAACCAAGATAATTTCCTTTTCCAACCAAACTTTTCACACCTCATTTTGCATATATTTGTGATTATTGCCCACCAAGATTTCTCAAAAACCATGACTTCACTTATTCACCAATTTTGCTACCAAGGCATAAAAAGCGAATCCACCCAACTTGGCTAAGCCAAAACCAACCAAGATCAATTCCTTCTGCAACAAAACTTTTAACACTTCATTTTGTATATATTTGTGACAATTCCCCACCAAGATTGCTCGAAACCATGACTTCACTTTTTCTCCAATTTTGCTACCAAGCCACAATAAGCCAATCCACCCAACTTGGCTAAGTCAAAACCCAACCAAGATCAATTCTTTTTGACACCTCATTTCTGATGCATTTGTGACAATTCCCCACCAAGATTGCTCAAAAACCATGACTTCACTTATTCAAAAATTTTGCTACCAAGGCAAAAAAAGCCAATCCACACAACTTGGCTAAGCCAAAAGCCAACCAAGATCAATTCCTTTTTCAACCAAACTTTTGACACCTCATTTTAGATGTATTTATGACAATTCCCCAAAAAGATTGCTCAAAAACCATGACTTCAGTTACTCACCAATTTTGCTTCTAAGGCATAAAAGCCAATCCACCCAATTTGGCAAAGTCAAAACCCAACCAAGATCAATTCCTTTTGCAGCCAAACTTGTCACACCTCATTTTGGATGCATTTGTGACAATTCCCCACCAAGATTGCTCGAAAACCATGACTTAACTTTTTCTCCAATTTTGCTACCAAGGCACAGTAAGCCAATCCACCCAACTAGGCTAAGTCAAAACCCAACCAAGATAAATTCCTTTTGCAGCCAAACTTCTGACACTTCATTTTGGATGCATTTCTGAAAATTCCCAACCAAGGTTGCTAAATAAACATTACTTCACTTATTCAACAATGTTGCTCCCAAGGAAAAAAAGCCAATCCACCCAACTTGGCTAAGCGAAAACCCAACCAAAATCAATTCCTTTTGCAACCAAACTTTTCACACCTGATTTTGCATACATTTGTCACAATTCCCCACCAAGATTGCTAAAAAACCATGACTTCACTTATTCACCAATTTTGTATCCAAGGCAAAAAAAGCCAATCCACCCAACTTGGCTAAGCCAAAACCCAACCAAGATCTATTCCTTTTGCAACCAAACTTTTCACACCTCATTTCGGATGCATTTGAGACAATTCCCAACTAGGATTGCTAAAAAACCATGACTTCACTTATTCACCAATTTTGCTACCAAGGCACAAAAAGCCAATCCACCCAACTTGGCTAACCCAAAACCCAACAAAGATCAATTCCTTTTGCAACCAAACATTTCACACCTCATTTTGCATACATTTGTAACGATTCCCCAGCAAGATTGCTCAAAAACCATGACTTCACTTATGCACCCATTTTGCTACCAAGGCACAAAAAGCCAATCCACCCAACTTGGCTAAGCCAAAACTCAACCAAGATCAATTCCTTTTGCAACCAAATTTTGACACCTCATTTGGGATGCATTATTGACAATTCCTCACCAAGGCTGCTCAAAAACAATTACTTCACTTATTCACCAATTTTTCCACCATGGTATAAAACGCCAATCCACCCAACTTGGCTAAGCCAAAACCCAACCAAGATCAATTCCTTTTGCAACCAAACTTTTCACACCTCATTTTGGATGCATTTGTGACAGTTCCTCACCAAGACTGCTAAAAAACCATTACGTCACTTATTGACGAATTTTTCTACCAAGGCACAAAAAGCCAATCCACCCAACTTGGCTAAGCCAAAACCCAATCAAGATCAATTCCTTTTGCAACCAAACCTTTCACACCTCATTTTGCATACATTTGTGACGATTCCCCACCAAGATTGCTGAAAAACCATGACTTCAGTTATGCACCCATTTTGCTACCAAGGCACAAAAAGCCAATCCACCCAACTTGGCTAAGCCAAAACCCAACCAAGATCAATTCCTTTTGCAAACAAACTTTTGACACCTCATTTTGGATGCTTTTGTAACAATTCCTCACCAAGACTGCTCTAAAACCATTACTTCACTTATTCACCAATTTTTCCACGAAGGCAAAAAAAAGCCACCAGGTTGGGAGGCACCATGGTTCCCATGATCTCAGGGGAGAATGGCATGGGAAATGCCCTTGGAGGTGAGGGCTGCCTAGACGCCCTTTCGTCAACAACGTGCTCCCTCTGCGCCTGCAGCGTCCTTCTCAACTCTTCGTTGACACGATTCAGCTCGTCGTTCCTGCTTTGCGACGCAGCCAACTCCGTCTGCATCCTTTCTTGTTCAACTTTCGACGCTGCAGCGTTATCCTGCAGCGTGCGCACCATTTCCAGGACCTGCGCCATTGTCACAGCTCCTTCGTCAGCGGATGGCGCAGGTGATGGTTGTCTGTTTCTAGGCATCTTCTCTATCAAAGAAACTGATCAAACTCTGGTGAGCTTTAAAACTGTGGTATATATGGGACAACGATTCACTCGGGCCCCACGGTGGGCGCCAAATGATCCTGCCGGCAACTTGAACGTGGGTGAATCGCTTCGTAACACTCTCTGCCCTGTCTTCGCGACTGCGTCTCCTGAAGAATCACCTTCTGAACTTTCTCTCAGATGTCTTCAAAATGTGACCTGCAAAATACACAGACGGCGCCTCTAGCGGCCGTTTGCACTCCGACGATCAAGTTAGTTCAACAGAACCACCAGAAACTGGAAACTAGTAATGTGTGTGAGAAAAACTTGCACTCTGTTTTTTGTCTATCTTTTTTCTCCCCCTCACTCTCACTCTGATTCTGCCTTTTATCTCTCTTTCCCTGCTTCTGGGCATAACAGAATTCTGTTATGCTTTTCTGGCATGTGTCAGAACCCTGTCATGCTTTTCAGAGAAAGCGTACCTTCAGAATCAGCAATGGGGAGCGTGAGAGTCTGCGCATGTCTGCGCTTGGCTGCGCCTGTCTGTACCTTTAGCGGTACGGAGTGCTCTTTTGTCTGGACCGCACCCCTCTCACATGATGACACGTGGAGGCCTACAACTCACATCTAACCACACACGTGTCACTTACTGGAAGGGCTCTAGCGCCTCTTTTTGTCTGCCTAAGTTACGCCCTCGCGGAGTAACTTAGGATGCTTCTCTTATCTGGGTAAATTGCATACTCTTAGGAGAACGTCGGGTGTGGCTGGTCTAGGCGCACTCACCAAACGTTACTCTCTGCGTAGGCGACTTACCCTTCAGGGTGACACGCACGTAATGGGTTGAGGGAATCACCAATCACCGACTGGCTTACTAGTTCCCTCAGGCCACTCTCGTGCATGATTCCTTGAGGTGTGCTCATGCGAGGTCCATGCGTAACGCTCTCGCTGGGAACCTTAGTCCCAGTTTAACTGCGTGTAACACGAGACCCCGATGACAATACACCCGATGACTGATCAGTGTTTATTCGCTTATCGCGCTCTGCCTCCAGGCGCGAGTCTGGGAACTGGTCTGCTGGTGGTCACTTGGCTACTGACCACCGATCACCATTCTGGGTGATCTATCCCCCGACCTCTCTGCCGCCTGATCTGTCGGTGGTAACTTGATTACTGACCACCGATCACCTCTCTTGGCGATCGTCCCCCGACCTCTCTGCCACCTGGTCCACGTGTCACCCTGCGAGTGGTCCACGTGGTTCTCTGATGCTGACGTCATCGACTACCGATGACCGATCGGATCACAAGCCCCCAGTCTCGAGTCGAGAACTCGTTCTCGGCGAAGAGACTAAGTGGTCGTGCCTTCAGTCCACGTGGCAAGTGGGGCCGCCTCACGTGCCACCTCACGTGCCACCTCACGTGCTGCTTCTTTAACGTTTGGACTCCCTCTCTTCATCTCGCGACACGTGGCGCCATCGACGGCCAGCGTTGTGCGTCGCTAGCGCTTCTTTCATTCAAATTGGCGCGCCCTTCCACTGTTCCTTCATCTTCTTCATTTGACTCCCAGACTCTCTGTGATCCTAATCTCTTACGATCATTCAAAGGTATGGTTTTTCTTTTCCCTGGCCCCTTTTTGGTCATCTTTACCGATTGCATTTATCATTCTAGTTATCATGCATCCATCTTCCCTGTTTTTCTTCTTCTCAACCCGCGCTAGGGTTTTTCTCGTGCTTCCGCCTCGACTTCTGCCTCCCCTTCTTTCTCCTTTACCTGGGCATTTCTTTCTCATTTCCTCTCTCTGTTTTTCACCGAACCATCCATCACTCTCTCCCTTTCTATTTCTGACCCTTCGTTTTCTTCCATTGCAGCTATCTCTCGATGGCTCGCTTGAAGCAGACCGCTCGTGTCATTGCCTCCTCTTCTGGTGCACAGCCCTCCGCGAGTGCACCAGCTTCGCCACCGCCCGTTGTCACCTCATTTCATGACAACGCCAAGGTCTATGACTGGGCCCCTCTGGCGTTGCTATCTGAAACGTCCATCTTGCTACCCCAGGACCATCTTAACTCACTCCTGAGCCACAACCCGGACGAACCCTCGTGTTCCATAGACAGGGAAAACGACTTCCACATCCGAGTCCGCATCCCTCCCCGAGGGATGCCCATTTGCGCTGACGACAGGGCCACCAATGGGGTGCCCTTCGTTTTGTTTACTCCGCGATCTTCAAAAGGTTGAAGCTGCGACTCCCCTTCACCTTCTTTGAGAAAGAGCTAATGATGGAGTTGAACGTCGCACCCTGCCAACTCCACCCCAACGCCTGGGCCTTCATCCGGGCGTTTCAGATCCTGTGCAACCACTTTGGGCACAACGCCTCGGTGGAGGTTTTCCTTTACTTCTTTGAGGCGAAGAAACCAGGGGATAGGTTTTGGGTCAGCCTGAACGGGGTTGCTGGACGGGTGCTTCTGGGCCTGTACCAGTAGTCCTTCAAAGACTGGAAGGGCAGATTTTACATGATATCCGCCACCCACAAAGCCCTCATCTGCTCGAGGGGTACCCCCTCTACTGGGTTCCCCAAGTTGAATTTAAAAAACCCAAGGACCTCGAGACCATGGCCCCCTACGAGCGCGAGCTGTGTGGGCTGCTCCTGGGGGCTAAGTTTGACTCCGCTCGCCTCATCAAGGATGAGTTTGATGTGGTTTCTCTGAAGAAATATATAGGTAGTTCTTTCTCTGCCGCCCCTTAGGACATTTATACCTCCTCATGCATGCTCTTATACTTTTCACCTTGCTTGCGTCTCTTAGCTGTCTAATTTTCCTCTTTCTTGCCTATGCAGATTCAATGTCAGGGAAAGATAGGAGGTTGGCGGTGTTAGAGCTTGCTAAACGCCGAGCGACCAAAGGGACTGGCTCCTCCTCTTCCACCACTGAGCCAATTGAAGCCCCTCCACTCTCGGTCGCGCCAGCCGAAGGCCCCGAGCCAGGGAAGAAAAGGAAAAGACTGGTGAAGGCTTCTTCACTTGTACCTGCTGCTGCTGCTGCCTCAGTGGAAGAGGAAAGCTCTGGCTCCCTCCTCATTCACCGTCAGAGGAAGAAGCCAGTGGTCGAGGGGGTCTCGTCTCTCCAGCCTGGAGAGATCGAGGTGGTGGAGGTAGAGGAAGGTTCACCACCTCCCCCTCCCTCTACTCGACCTGCCCCAGAGCCCGCATGCCCACCTTCTCCTTGCCAACAATCGCCCCCAGTCTCTCAACCGCCAACTTCCCCCCCAGCAGGCCAATCACCTGGTTCATCCGCTCACCCTGCTGGGGGTGCTTCTGCTCAAAACGAGTGTGCCCCGCCTGCACTACCAATCTCCACCGCAAATGCTGAACATGGTGGGTCCGGCTCGCGCCCGAGCAACACTGGGGCCAACCATGAGAACTTCAGCAGAGTTATCTCCATGGTGCGACAGCACATCAGCAACGGGGAGCTCGTCAACTGGAGCGGGGAGGAGATAGATGCACACCTTGCCAAGCAGGTGGTGCTCTCGCTGGAATTCTCCACCCAGCATCGCAAGCAGAAAGCCCTGGAGAAAAGGGTGAAGGAACTTGAGCACGACAAGGAGTCGCTGCAAAGTGACCTTGAAGCCGCTCAGGGGTTTGTTGAGCTGATGCGAGGCATGGTGGAGAAGGCCAGGAAGGAGTATTTGATGCAGGTCCAGGAGACCATCAAGATGGAGATCTTGATGGGGCAGACTGTTGGTCCTCTGGACTGCAAGGTGGTAGAGCTACAGGCTGAGAATTCTTCCTTGCGCGAACGGAGTCAGATGGTGGAGGAATTACAGGCTGAGAACGCCTCCCTACGTCAACAGGATTCTCAGCGGGTGGAGATGCTCAAGGCCGCCAAAGAGGCAACTGCTGCTGCTGAAAGGAAGCTTGAGGAGGCAGTGGGCAAGCTGTCTGAAGCTGCCTCCTCCCTTGCTGCCCTCACCACGCAGAGGGATGCTGCAGAGGCTTCGAGGCGAAGTCTGGAGGCGGAGAAAGAGGACTTGATGAACGTGGGCGCTGATTCCCTCATTGATGGATTCGAGCTGGCGCTCGAGCAAGTCCGCTGCGTCCTCCCAGAACTGGACCTTTCACAATTCAGCATTCATCACTCAGTGGTAGATGGAAAACTTAGGCCTCCTACTCCTTGAATCTCTTCCTTTTTGTAAATTTGACTTCTTCTGTACAAAGCTTCATTCTGTAACCTTACGTTTCTGCACCATTCAACTCTTTGTAACTGACAATTGTATGAACATCTCTGGTGATATACCTTGATTTCAACTGCTCAATTTCTCTTTGTATTTTCTTTGGACTTCACTTATCTTTATGTGCGCGACTAACTGTTAGCTAGTTTAGGTTCAGCGCGATCTTGGGCTTTACCTTTCCTTTCGCACACGACTAAGTGTTAACCAGCTTAGGCTTAGCGCGATCTGCTTCTCTTACTCTTTGCGCGCGACTAAGTGTTAACCAGCTTAGGCTTAGCGCGATCTGCTTCTCTTACTCTTTGCGCGCGACTAAGTGTTAACCAGCTTAGGCTTAGCGCGATCTGCTTCTCTTACTCTTTGCGCGCGACTAAGTGTTAACCAGCTTAGGCTTAGCGCGATCTGCTTGATCACGACTGGCTATTCCCTCAGCTTGGTGTTTAACAGTCCTCGTGCGCTGCTTTGCACTACTAGCCAATTACCGACAACTCATCAGTGATCGCTCTTTAGTCCTTACTTAGCTTTCTCTGTCGCTCTAGCGCTAAGTGCATAAAGGACCTTGACATCGATCGCTCAAAGTGATGCCTCGTCTTGGGGAAAGAAAGTGTTTCTCGCTAACCCCTTTCCCTTTCCCCAAGGTCATCACCCTTTGGCGGGTTGAGTCGCTCATTCCTTGTCTCACTCCTAGGGTGAGCAAGGTTTCTGACTGAGGGTCTTACTGGGCCAATATTGGTGTATGCCAAGTGGGTAAGGACGTTTTGTCAAAACCTTTCCTTTCCTTCTCTTGGTCTTACTAGCACCCCTGGCCTTTCAAACCTTTCTGCTTGCGCTCACACCTGGGGTGAGGAAGACTTAGATCGGTGCCAGTACTTGCGCCTAGGGCAAGTAGGGCCTAACCAATCACCTGCACTTGCACCTGGGGCAAGGAGGATTTTAACTTTAATACCTGAGCACACTTGATATGCTGGAAATTTTTCTTTAATTGGGTGGCCTCGTTAAAAACCCTCTTTAGGGAAAAGAGTGCCCCCTTGTCTGTTCGACTGTTTCCACCATATACAAAGCATGTGTCTTTCAGCGCGAGAACGCCATTACTGTACAACTTTAACTGAAATAAAATTTTAAATGGGTGGCGTTCCACGTTCTGGGGATTGCTCCTCTTTCCAAAGTATCTAGGCGATAGGCTCCGTTCTCTAATGTCTCCACCACTCTGTACGGACCTGTCCACTTTGGGGATAACTTGTTCTGCATGTCATTCTGATGCGCCTTTCTCATCACCAGATCACCTTCCTGGAAGCGCCTGGGCCTCACTTTAGAGTTGTGCCTCCGCTCTACTCTTCTCTTCACAGCTTCAGCACTGACTCTGGCCTCTTCTCGCACTTCGTCTAGCAGATCCAGATTCACCTTACGCTCTTCATTGGACTCTTCAGCAACGAAGTTCAAGAATCTGGGGGAGCTCTCCTGTATCTCTACAGGAATCATGGCGTCTGTCCCATAGACAAGGCTGAAGGGTGTCTCATGGGTGCTGGACTGTGGGGTGGTGTGATAAGACCACACAATTCTGGGGACCTCCTCTGCCCAGCCTCCTTTGGCCTTGTCTAGTCTTCGCTTCAGCCCCCTGAGCAGCACTCGGTTTGCTGACTCCACCTGCCCATTGGTTTGTGGGTGCTCCACTGATGCGAAGACCTGTTGTATCTTTAACTCTTCACACATCTTCCTCAGCTGATGACTTGTGAACTGGGTGCCATTGTCGGAAACCAGCCTCTTGGGTATTCCGAAGCGGCAGACAATGTTCTTCCAGACGAAGTGTTCAACTTTCTGTGCGGTGATGTGTGCAACTGGCTCTGCCTCCACCCACTTAGTGAAATATTCGATGGCCACAATGAGGAACTTCATCTGCCTTGTCGCCAGGGGAAAAGGTCCTAGGATGTCAATCCCCCATGTATGGAATGGCCACGGGCTATGGATGGACCTCAACTCCTCAGGGGGTGCCTTGTGCCAATCTGCATGCAGCTGACATTGTTTGCATCGCTGAGCAAACCTTATGCAATCTTCCTTCAGCTTTGGCCAGTAGTACCCCGCGCGGAGTACTCTACTCGCCAAAGCGCGACCACCTACATGGCTTCCGCACACCCCCTCGTGCAGCTCAGACATGAGTCTGGTGCATTGCTCACCGTGTACACAGATCTGCACAGGGTGAGAAAATCCAAATCTAAATAGGCTTCCATCTATGAGAGTAAACTTACTTGAACCCCTCTTTATTCTTTTTGCCTCTACCAGATCGAGCGGGAGTACACCATCTTCTAAGTATAGCCGGTATGGCGTCATCCAGGTGTGGGGTTCCTTCTCCGCGTGGACCTCCATCGACTCACCGATCTTTGAGGGTCGCGATCTCACCCTCGGCGCTCTCAGCATCTCTTGAGTCAACGACCGATGACCGATCGGAAGACGCTCCATTGACTTGTATACATGAAGCACCTGGTTGTGTGACACAAACGCGCGCGGCACCTTCAGGGTCTCCTGAATGACAGTCCTCTGCTTCCCCCCCTTGCCTGAGCTGGCCAGCTTGGCAAGCAGGTCTGCTCGGGCGTTTTGCTCTCTTGGCACATGCACTAACTCAAACTCGGCGAAAGACGTCTTCAGGAGCTGCACATACTCCAGGTAGGCGGCCATCTGGGGGTCCTTTGCTTGGAACTCCCCGGTAACCTGCCCGGTGACCAGTAACGAATCGCTCTTGGCCAGCAGATTTCTTGCTCCCATTTCCCTTGCTAGCAACATTCCTGCGATCAGGGCCTCATACTCCGCCTGATTGTTGCTAGCTTTGAAGGCGAAACGGAGGGACTGCTCGATCAGTACCCCGTTTGGCCCTTCCAGGATGACTCCAGCGCCGCTTCCCTGCTGATTAGAGGAGCCATCCACCGATAACACCCATCGGAAATCTAGCCCTTCTGCAGGTGTCGCGATGGATGACAGCTCGACTACAAAGTCCGCGAACACCTGCCCCTTGATCGGTCCTCGGGGCTCGTACTGAATGTCAAACTCTGACAATTCTACTGCCCACTTGACCATCCTTCCTGCCACATCAGGTTTCTTCAATACATTCTGGATAGGAAGATCAGTCATCACCACCACTGTGAAGCTGTGGAAATAATGCCTGAGTCTTCTGGCTGAGAATACCACCGCTAGAGCAGCCTTCTCGAGGGCCTGGTACCTTGTTTCAGGGCCTTGCAGCACCTTACTTACGAAGTAAACAGGCCTCTGGGCCTGGTCCTGCTCTTGCACCAGGACTGAACTGACTGCCCTCTCCGTAACAGCAAAGTATAGACGAAGAGGGATGCCCACCTGGGGCTTTCGCAAGACTGGTGGGCTTGCCAGATACCCCTTCAACTTAATGAAGGCCTCCTCGCACTCCTGCGTCCAGAGAAATCTGCTGTTGCGCTTGAGACACTGGAAGTATGGGTGACCTTTCTCCCCACCAGCAGACATAAATCGGGACAGTGCTGCCAAGCGACCGGTGAGCTGCTGCACCTCCTTCACCGTCGTTGGGCTCCTCATTGCCACGATCGCCGCACACTTCTCCGGGTTAGCTTCGATTCCTCGCTCTGTCAAGAGGAAACCCAAGAACTTCCCAGCCTCCACACCGAATATGCATTTCTCAGGGTTGAGCTTCAGCCTATACTTGGCAATGGTGGTGAATAGCTCTTCCAGATCAGCTGCATGATGCTTCTTCTCTTGGGACGTAACCACCATGTCATCTACATAGGCGTGTACGTTCCTTCCCAGCATGGGCGAGAGCACCCTATCCATGAGCCGCTGGTAGGTAGCCCCCGCATTCTTCAACCCAAATGGCATGACCTTGTAGCAATAGCAAGACCGTTCCGTCATAAACGCGGTCTTGCATTCGTCCCTTGGGTGCATCCTGATCTGGTTATACCCTGAGAAAGCGTCCAAGAAGCTGAGTAGCTTTCCCCCCGAGGCGCTATCGACTAGAGCATCTATACTGGGTAAGGGGTAAGAATCCTTGGGGCACGCCTTGTTGAGGTCAGTGAAGTCCACGCACATTCTCCACTTGCCGCTTGCCTTCCGCACCAGTACCACATTCGCTAGCCACTCGGGGTACTGGATTTCTCTGATATGCCCTGCGACAAGGAGCTTCTGCGCTTCGTCGTGGATCACCTTCCTCTTCTCCTCGTTGAATTTCCTTCTTCTCTGTCGCACCGGTCGAACCATGGGGTCCATTGATAGACGATGGCAGAGGAAATCGGGGTCGATTCCTGGCATGTCGGATGATGACCATGCAAAGGCATTCATGTGCTTCTCAATCACACCCATGATCAGCCTTCGCTCTTCTTCAATGAGGGATTCCCCCAACTTGAATTTTCTTCCCCTGATGTCAACCTCGACCCATCCTTCAGCTGGGTGGGGCCTCCTCTCACTGGCAATGACCGCTCTCGCGATCCCTGACTCGCGAGGAGTGATCGTGCCTTCCTCTTCTTCCTCGACTTGGGCCACCTGGGAGCCCCCCACCGCAGCGTTCTCCATCCTCTGAGCGCCTCGTGTCTCCCTGACCGCCAATCGCTCTTCACGCACGCCTGGTGGTGGTTTTGTGGTGACATGGCACACACTTCTTTTTTGCTTCAAGCTGTTCTCATAACAGCGTCTTGCCTCAGCCTGATCCGACTTGATGGTTATCACGGCCCCTTCCATCGACGGCAGCTTCAACTTCATATGCCTTGTCGATGGTATTGCGCCCAGTCTATTGAGCGTTGGCCTCCCCAACAGGACATTGTACGCAGAAGGGGCGTTCACCACCAGGTACTTTATCTTTTCCGTGCGGGCTGTCGTTCCGTCAGTGAACGTTGTCCTCAGCTCGATGTATCCCCGCACTTCTACCTGATCCCCTGCAAAACCGTAGAGACAACCAGTATACGGTCTCAACTGGTCAGGGGACAACTGTAGCTTGTTGAATGTTGGCCAGAACATGACATCCGCCGAGCTTCCTTGATCTACGAGTACTTTATGCACCCGTCTTCCTGCTGTGATGAGAGAAATGACCACAGGGTCGTTGTCGTGCGGGACAACGTCACGTAGGTCAGCTTTCCTGAAGACAATGTCCACCTCAAGGTAATGACTCTCAGTCACTGCATCTACCGCCATCACAGATCGAGTGTATCTCCTTCTTTGTGAAGCTGTGCATCCCCCACCAGAGAAGCCTCCAGCGATCGTCTGCACTTCCCCATGCACAGGGACTTCATGCTGTTGCTCTCCAGTTTGGGATCCTGACGCGCGATCACCCTGCGGCTCACGCAGGTAATCTGCTAGAAAACCAGACTTCACCAACTCTGCCAGTTGGTGTCCCAGCGCCAAACAGGAATGAAGTGTATGGCCAAAGGCCTGATGAAACTCACACCATTCATTCTTCTTCCTTCCGAGTACCTTGTCTGTCTTCTCTGGTACTCGTAGTCTTGCTGCTACGGCAGGAAGGGCGATGAGATCCGCCAATCCCACCATGAAGTTGTATCTCGGGGGTGCGTTATTCTCCCTTGCACGCCCCTTACTCTGGTCTTTGCCTGGTGCGTAGGGACGAGGTTTTTCCCGCACCTTCTTCCCCTCTTTGGCCTCATGCACCCTTGCTTGCTGTGGTTTTCCTTGCCCTCCACGCGGTCTGGGTGGTGCAGCACTTCCCCTCTTCTCAGAAACCTCTGTTTCTGCCACTATGTGCGCCACCGCACGTCGTCGGATCTCTGCAAAGGTGCTGGGATGGCTCCTGATGAGAGACTCACTGAAAGGGCCAGGCAGCACTCCCTTCTTAAACGCGTGCACAAGCATATCTTCATCTTTGCTGGGTAGTCTAACCACTTGTGCTCCAAAGCGGTTGAGGTAGTCTTTCAGCGACTCCCCCTGGTATTGGCGCACGTCGAACAGGTCGTAGGACACCACTGCAGGTGCCTTGTTGACGATGTATTGTTCAATGAAGAGCTTCGAGAACTGAGAGAAAGACGTGATATGCCCTTCTGGTAAACTCACGAACCACTCCATGGCGATTCCGCTCAGTGTGCTCATGAACATCTTGCAGTACACAGCGTCTGAGCCCCCAGACAACATCATCTGGGTGTGGAATGCCGTCAGATGCGCCTCCGGGTCTTCTACCCCTTTGAACGACGCTTTTACCCCCACCAGGTTGGGAGGCACCATGGTTCCCATGATCTCAGGGGAGAATGGCATGGGAAATGCCCTTGGAGGTGAGGGCTGCCTAGACGCCCTTTCGTCAACAACGTGCTCCCTCTGCGCCTGCAGCGTCCTTCTCAACTCTTCGTCGACACGATTCAGCTCGTCGTTCCTGCTTTGCGACGCAGCCAACTCCGTCTGCATCCTTTCTTGTTCAACTTTCGACGCTGCAGCGTTATCCTGCAGCGTGCGCACCATTTCCAGGACCTGCGCCATTGTCACAGCTCCTTCGTCAGCGGATGGCGCAGGTGATGGTTGTCTGTTTCTAGGCATCTTCTCTATCAAAGAAACTGATCAAACTCTGGTGAGCTTTAAAACTGTGGTATATATGGGACAACGATTCACTCGGGCCCCACGGTGGACGCCAAATGATCCTGCCGGCAACTTGAACGTGGGTGAATCGCTTCGTAACACTCTCTGCCCTGTCTTCGCGACTGCGTCTCCTGAAGAATCACCTTCTGAACTTTCCCTCAGATGTCTTCAAAATGTGACCTGCAAAATACACAGACGGCGCCTCTAGCGGCCGTTTGCACTCCGACGATCAAGTTAGTTCAACAGAACCACCAGAAACTGGAAACTAGTAATGTGTGTGAGAAAAACTTGCACTCTGTTTTTTGTCTATCTTTTTTCTCCCCCTCACTCTCACTCTGATTCTGCCTTTTATCTCTCTTTCCCTGCTTCTGGGCATAACAGAATTCTGTTATGCTTTTCTGGCATGTGTCAGAACCCTGTCATGCTTTTCAGAGAAAGCGTACCTTCAGAATCAGCAATGGGGAGTGTGAGAGTCTGCGCATGTCTGCGCTTGGCTGCGCCTGTCTGTACCTTTAGCGGTACGGAGTGCTCTTTTGTCTGGACCGCACCCCTCTCACATGATGACACGTGGAGGCCTGCAACTCACATCTAACCACACACGTGTCACTTACTGGAAGGGCTCTAGCGCCTCTCTTTGTCTGCCTAAGTTACGCCCTCGCGGAGTAACTTAGGATGCTTCTCTTATCTGGGTAAATTGCATACTCTTAGGAGAACGTCGGGTGTGGCTGGTCTAGGCGCACTCACCAAACGTTACTCTCTGCGTAGGCGACTTACCCTTCAGGGTGACACGCACGTAATGGGTTGAGGGAATCACCAATCACCGACTGGCTTACTAGTTCCCTCAGGCCACTCTCGTGCATGATTCCTTGAGGTGTGCTCATGCGAGGTCCATGCGTAACGCTCTCGCTGGGAACCTTAGTCCCAGTTTAACTGCGTGTAACACGAGACCCCGATGACAATACACCCGATGAATGATCAGTGTTTATTCGCTTATCGCGCTCTGCCTCCAGGCGCGAGTCTGGGAACTGGTCTGCTGGTGGTCACTTGGCTACTGACCACCGATCACCATTCTGGGTGATCTATCCCCCGACCTCTCTGCCGCCTGATCTGTCGGTGGTAACTTGATTACTGACCACCGATCACCTCTCTTGGCGATCGTCCCCCGACCTCTCTGCCACCTGGTCCATGTGTCACCCTGCGAGTGGTCCACGTGGTTCTCTGATGCTGACGTCATCGACTACCGATGACTGATCGGATCAGCACCCATTTTGCTATCAAGGCACAAAAAGCCAATCCACCCAACTTGGCTAAGCCAAAACCCAACCAAGATCAATTCCTTTTGCAACCAAACTTTTCGAACCTCATTTTGGATGCATTTGTGAAGATTCTCGACCAAGATTGCTCAAAAACCGTGACTTCACTTTTTCACCAATTTTGCTACCAAGAAACAAAAAACAAATCCACCCAATTTGGCTAAGTCAAAACCCAACCAAGATCAATTCCTTTTGCAACCAAAATTTTGACACCTCTTTTTGGATGTATTTGTGACAATTCCCCAAAACAGATTGCTCAAAAACAATGACTTCACCTTTACACCAATTTTGTTACCAAGGCACAAAAACCTTATCCACCCAACTTGGCTAAGCTAATACCCAACCAAGATCAATTCCTTTTGCAACCAAACATTTCACACCTCATTTTGCATACATTTGTGACACTTCCCCACCAAGAGTGCTAAAAAACCATGACTTCACTTATTCAGCAATGTTGCTACCAAGGAAAAAAAGCGAATCCGCCCAACTTGGCTACGCCAAAACCCAACCAAGATCAATTCCTTTTGCAACCAAACTTTTGACACCTCATTTTGGATGCATTTGTGACAATTCCTCACCAAGACTGCTAAAAAACCATGACTTCACTTATTCACCAATTTTTCCACCAAGGCAAAAAAAGACAATTCACCCAACTTGGCTAAGCCAAAACCCAACCAAGATCAATTCCTTTTGCAACCAAAACTCTCACACCTGATTTTGCATACATTTGTGATAATTCCCCACCAAGATTGCTCAGAAACCATGACTTCACTTATGCACCCATTTTGCTACCAAGGCACAAAAAGCCAATCCACCCAACTTGGCTAAGCCAAAACCCAACCAAGATCAATTCCTTTTGCAACCAAACTTTTGACACCTGATTTTGCATACATTTGTGACAACTCCCCACGAAGATTGCTCAGAAACCATGACTTCACTTATTCACTAATTTTGCTACCAAGGCACAAAAAGTCAATCCACCCAACTTGGCTAAGCCAAAACCCAACCAAGATATATTCCCTTTGCAACCAAACTTTTCACACCTCATTTCGGATGCATTTGAGACAATTCCCAACTAGGATTGCTAAAAAACCATGACTTCACTTATGCACCCATTTTGCTACCAAGGCACACAAAGCCAATCCACCCAACTTGGCTAAGCCAAAACTCAACCACGATGAATTCCTTTTGCAACCAAATTTTGACACCTCATTTTGGATGCATTTTTGACAATTCCTCACCAAGGCTGCTCAAAAACCATTACTTCACTTATTCACCAATTTTTCCACCAAGTAAAAAACGCCAATCCACCCAACTTGGCTAAGCCAAAACTCAACCAAGATGAATTCCTTTTCCAACCAAATTTTGACACCTCATTTTGGATGCATTTTTGACAATTCCTCACCAAGGCTGCTCAAAAACCATTACTTCACTTATTCACCAATTTTTCCACCAAGTCAAAAACGCCAATCCACCCAACTTGGCTAAGCCAAAACCCAACTAAGATCAATTCCTTTTGCAACCAAACTTTTCACACCTGATTTTGCATACTTTTGTGACTATTCCCCACCAAGATTGCTCAGAAACCATGACTTCACTTATGCATCCTTTTTGCTACCAAGGCACAAAAAGCGAATCCACCCAACATGGCTAAGCCAAAACCCAACCAAGATCAATTCCTTTTGCAACCAAACTTTTGAGACGTCATTTTGGATGCATTTGTGACAATTCCCGAACAAGATTGCTCGAAAACAGTTTTCACAAATTTTGCTACCAAGACATAAAAAACGAATCCACCCAACTTGGCTAAGTCGAAACCCAGCCAAGATCAATTCCTTTTGCAACCAAACTTTTGACACCTCTTTTTGGATGTATTTGTAACAATTCCCCAAAAAAGATTGCTCAAAAACCATGACTTCACTTTTTCACCAATTTTGTTACCAAGGCACAAAAAGCCTTTCCCCCCAACTTGGCTAAGCCAATACCCAATCAAGATAAATTCCTTTTGCAACCAAACTTTTCACACCTCATTTTGCATACATTTGTGACGATTCCCCCACCAAGATTGCTCAAAAACCATGACTTCACTTATGCACCCATTTTGCTACCAAGGCACAAAAAGCCAATCCACCCAACTTGGCTAAGCCAAAACCCAACCAAGATCAATTCCTTTTGCAACCAAACTTTTGACACCTCATTTTGGATGCATTTGTGACAATTCCTCACCAAGACTGCTAAAAAACCATGACTTCAGTTTGTACCGCCCTGGTGGTCGGATGCGATGACGTGGCATCCTGTTACAGTGTAGGCGTGTTGACAAGGCGCCAGGTTGACAGTTGAGAAGGAAGTCAGGAGGCACGTGTAGTCGCCGATAGTTAAGTTGGCGTGTTCCGATCTCTAGCTTACCAGAATAGGCGATCGCCAGGTTGAGGACGAAGTCGCCAGATGCACACTCAGGCGACCAGGCAGTCGGAGATCGCCAGAACAAGTACATCGCCGAAGTTAAAGGAGAAGCAGATTATGAAGGCGGCCGGCGAGACCACAGGGAAGGTGTATGAAGGCCCTACCTCGCCAGTTTCAGTAGAGATCGCACTCCTGAGTTAGCTATGCACTGGGCAGCACCATGCATAAGTAACTTAGCCAAAATGAGAGTAGAAGTAGCGCCAAGTCAGGGAGCCTCCAGATGATGGCACGTGTACAGTCGGATGCAAGCCACGTGTCCAAGTCTGTAACTGCCAGGAGAGAGAGAACCACCAGGTATATAAGAGTTCCTAACAGATTTTCTAAGGTACGCACGTTCAGTTCATACACTTTACGCTTGCGAGTGACAGAGCTGTTTGTGAGAGAGATTTGCACGGTTCCAGTTCTTAGTATTTGGTGATACCGTCACTGACTTGAGCGTCGGAGTGCGATCGGCCGCAGCGGCGCCGTATCGTTTCTTTGCAGGTTCTTGAGATAGATCCAGAGGAGGAACGGAAGTGAGAAGCGGCGCGCACGTCGATCCTTTGACGAGGCATTCTCCAGCGCTCCGGTCAACAGGCAGGATCATCAGGCGCCCACCGTGGGGCCGTGTAAAACGTGCTCCCATCCACAGCGTGAGTTCGTGGAGGTTTTCGAGGTTTTCTGCGCGGTTGTGTGCTGGTGCAACCGTCGTTGGCAGTTTCTTTGAGTTTCGTTCGGTGAGTTTGTGTTTGTGCCGTTTGTTTGTCTTTCAATCGGTGGAGTGAGGTCTTTTGTTGCTT
The DNA here is from genome assembly GCF_000499845.2 of Phaseolus vulgaris. Lineage (NCBI taxonomy): Eukaryota > Viridiplantae > Streptophyta > Magnoliopsida > Fabales > Fabaceae > Phaseolus > Phaseolus vulgaris. The sequence continues at coordinate 123,259 of NW_027174117.1, read as the reverse complement.
GCGCGCAATCTGTCTGGTGGAGGTTCGAGTTCTTTGGTGGTTTTCTGCGAAGTGTTATTTGCTGCATTTCTGTGGTTCGCTGAAGTTGATGAGAAAGATGAGGAGCAATCGTTCCAGTCCCGTGGCTCCCGTCGCAGCTGAAGGCGACGCCGCCATGACCATGGCGCAGATGGCAGAAATGATGCGCTCATTGCAGGCCACTGTAGAAGCCTCGCGCGCCGAGCAGGCAAGGATACATGAAGACCTGGTCGCCTCTCGCGCCAGAAACGAGGAGCTCAGCAAAGTAGCTGAGGAGCTACGTCGAGCTCTTCAGGAGCAGCAGGTTCGTTCTTCCGCTGAGGAGGTGGCACCGTCGACGCCGCCTCATGTTTTCCCAATGCCTTTCATTCAGGCGATTACCGACACGCCAATTCCCACGAGCGTGGTCCCGGTTAAAGCTGTTTTTACTGGCGTGGAAGATCCAGAGGCTCATCTGACCACGTTCCACACACAGATGATGCTGTCAGGGGGGTCGGATGCTGTCTATTGTAAGATGTTCGTGAGCACGCTCCAGGGAACGGCGATGGAGTGGTTTGTGAGCCTGCCTAATGGCCACATAACTAATTTTCAGCAATTCTCGAAAATCTTTGTCGAGCAGTATATTGTGAACAAGGCACCGCCCAGAGTGTCCTATGATCTGTTTGATATAAGGCAGTACCATGGGGAGTCCCTCAGAGACTACCTCAATCGCTTCGGAGCGCAGATGGTCAGGTCGCCGGCCAAGGATGAAGAAATGCTGGTTTATGCCTTCAAGAAGGGCGTGCAGCCAGAGCCATTCTGCGAAGCCTTGATCAGGGCTCATCCAGCGACGTTTGCTGAAGTCAGGCGACTTGCGGTGGCTCACATCGCCGACGAGAGTGAGGTCGCCGAGAAGAGAGGCAGTGTGGCTCCCGTCAGGCCACGCGCCCAGACCAGGATCCAGCCACAGAGGGTGCTGGAAACGGCAGCGGCGGCCAGAAAGGATCAAAGGACTCGCTATCCTTACGATAGGAGAAACAAGGGAAGAAGCCAAGCGCGCCAACCGCCAGCACGCCAACAACCAGCGCGCCGGGAATACAATCGCCCGCCTAAGCACAAATTCGTCATGGGACTAGCGGACCTGATCGCTATCCCTAACATATCTGCTAGATTGAAGGCGCCCGAGAAGGTGGGCGACAAGGTGCTGGGGTCGAAGCCGGACGTCTGGTGCGAGTTCGACCAGTGCTTTGGCCACAACCTGGACTCGTGTTTGTCTTTAGGGTACCAGCTCGACGACCTGGTTAAGAGCGGCTTCCTAAACGACTATCTGCTGGACAGAAGGACCGGAGGAGCGTCGAGTTCCCAGCCGGCAGGGGGAGAAGCCCAGCAACACGAGATGCCTATCCATGGGGAGATCCACATCATTGCAGTGGGTTTCTCAGGTGGTGGATGCACCGCATCGCAGAGGAAAAAGTACGCGCGATCGGTGATGTCGGTGGACATGTTTGAAGATCACTCGCCCGAAGTGGACATTACGTTCACCAAGCAGGATCTTCGGGACGTTGTGCCTCACGACAACGATCCCATTGTTATTTCGTTGATCACGGCGGGGAGGAAGGTTCACCGAGTTCTGGTGGACCAAGGAAGTTCGGCAGACGTGATGTTCTGGCCGACTTTCACGCAGCTAGAGTTGCCCCTTGACCAGCTGAGGCCCTATGGAGGGTGCTTGTATGGGTTCGCTGGCGACCAGGTGGAAGTCAGGGGGTACATTGAGCTGAGAACCACGTTTACCGATGAGGCTGGGTCAAGGACGGAGAAAATCAAGTACCTCATCGTAAACGCCCCTTCAGCATATAACATCCTGCTGGGAAGGCCCACCCTTAACAGGATAGGCGCAATTCCATCGACTCGGCACATGAAGGTGAAGCTGCCGTCCATGGAAGGGGTGGTAATCACGATAAAGTCTGATCAGAAGGAAGCGAAAAAGTGCTATGAAAATAGCCTGAAAAATAAAAGATCAGTGAGCTATGTCACAACCACCCCACCGCCCGGTGTGAAGCCCAGACCGCCGATAATGGAGGAGGCCGCTGGAAGGGACGTAGAGATGGTAGATGCTGAGCTGGGGGACAGGAATGCTGCCCTGGAGGAGGAAGAGGCGCGGAATCGCCCGGAGGAAGCAAGGGAACTCGGAATCGCCAAGGCGGTGATCGCCAGAGAGTCCAGGCCCAAACCCGTCGAGCAGTGGCTCGAGAAGGAGATCGGGGGGAAGGTTTTCAAGCTCGGAAGATCTCTGGAGGTCGATCTCCAGGACCAGATCGCCAAGGTGATTGAACGGCATCTGGACGCGTTTGCCTGGTCTGCTTCGGACATGCCCGGGATCGATCCCGACTTCTTGTGCCATCATCTGGCGATGGACAACATGGTGAGACCGGTGCGGCAAAGAAGGAGGAAATTTAATGAAGAAAGGAGGCAGGCGATCAAGGATGAGACCCAGAAACTCCTCGCTGCAGGCCACATCAGGGAAGTCCAGTACCCTGAGTGGCTGGCAAATGTCGTGCTGGTAAAGAAGAGCAACGGGAAATGGCGCATGTGCGTCGATTTCACCAACCTGAATAAGCCTTGCCCAAAGGATTCGTATCCTTTACCAAGCATTGATGCCCTGGTTGATAGTGCTGCAGGGTGCAAGCTGCTGAGTTTCCTGGACGCCTTCTCGGGCTATAATCAGATCAAAGATGCATCCCATGGATGAAGAAAAAACAGCCTTCATGACGGAGAGGTCGTGCTACTGCTATAAGGTGATGCCGTTCGGGCTGAAGAATGCGGGGGCCACGTACCAGAGGCTGATGGATCGAGTACTTGCACCGATGCTGGGAAGGAACGTGCAAGCTTACGTCGATGACATGGTCGTGACCTCGCAGGAGAAAAGCAAGCACGTTGCAGACTTGGAAGAATTGTTCACGACGATCGCCAAGTTCAAGTTGAAGCTCAACCCGGAGAAATGCATTTTCGGCGTGGAGGCTGGAAAATTTTTGGGCTTTCTCTTGACTGAAAGAGGGATAGAGGCCAACCTGGACAAGTGTGCCGCCATCTTGGCGATGAGAAGCCCGACTACAGTGAAAGAAGTCCAGCAGCTGACGGGTCGGATGGCGGCCCTATCCCGCTTCGTGTCAGCAAGCGGAGAAAAGGGACATCCCTATTTCCAGTGTCTGCGGCGCAATAACAAGTTCGCTTGGACGAAAGAGTGCGAGGAAGCTTTCGTCAAGCTGAAGGAATATTTGGCGAGCCCGCCGGTTTTGTGCAAACCACTGGCGGGAATCCCTCTCAGGTTGTATTTCGCTGTGACTGAGAGGGCGGTGAGTGCTGTGCTCGCCCAGGACCAGGATCAGGCTCAGAAACCTATTTATTTCGTGAGTAAAGTGTTGCAGGGCCCAGAAACGAGATATCAGGCCCTGGAGAAGGCTGCATTGGCTGTGGTGTTTTCGGCGAGGAGGTTGCGCCACTATTTCCACAGTTTCACAATACTGGTGATGACTGACCTGCCCATCCAGAAGGTCTTGAAGAAACCTGACGTTGCAGGAAGAATGGTGAAGTGGGCAGTCGAGTTGTCAGAGTTTGACATTAAATATGAGCCTCGAGGCCCGATCAAAGGGCAAATCTTTGCAGATTTTGTAGTCGAGCTCTCTTCAGAGGCGACGCGGGTTGAAGGAGATGATTTCCGTTGGGTACTCTCGGTGGATGGATCGTCAAACCAGCAGGGTAGCGGTGCTGGAGTCATATTGGAAGGACCCAACGGCGTGCTGATCGAACAATCGTTGAGATTCGCCTTCAAAGCCAGCAACAATCAAGCAGAGTATGAGGCGCTGATCGCCGGGATTCTGCTGGCTAAAGAGATGGGAGCCAGAGTGCTGATGGCTAAGAGTGACTCGCTGCTAGTCACAGGGCAAGTAACAGGCGAGTTCCAGGCTAAAGATCCACAAATGGCGGCTTACTTGGCGTATGTGCAGGAATTGAAGAGTTCCTTTGCCTCTTTTGAAGTGGTGCATGTGCCCCGAGAACAGAATGCCCGAGCTGACTTGCTTGCTAAGCTCGCCAGTTCGGGCAAGGGGGGTAGGCAGAGGACAGTGATTCAAGAAACTTTGAAGACGCCGAGGGCATTTGTAGCAGATCACCTGGTCCTTCAGATAAGCAGGTCGACGGAGAGAGCAGCGAGAAGCCATAAGTCTTTGACGCAAGAAACCCTGAGATCGCCAAGAATTAGAGCATGTCGAGGAGAGAAGGTGGACGTGATGCAGGTCTGCGCCACCCACGAGCCAGACACTTGGATAACACAGTACAAGCGGTGCTTGGCAGATGGTCTCCTCCCGCTGGATCCAGCAGAAGCTAGGAAGGTAAAGAAAAATTCCAGCAAGTATACATTGATTGATGGCGATCTGTACAGGTTTGGATTCACTCACCCACTCCTGGAATGTATACACGGCGAGAAGTGCACGAGGATTATGGCAGAGCTCCACGAAGGAATATGTGGAAGTCACGTCGGGGGTCGAGCTCTGGCCGCGAGGACTCTCCGTGCAGGCTACTATTGGCCATCCATGAGAGAAGATTGCAAGAAGTACGCCCAGTGCTGCAAACAATGCCAGCAGCACGCCGATTGGCACAAGGCGCCTCCCGAGGAGTTGAAGTCGATCTATAGCCCTTGGCCGTTTCATACTTGGGGAATCGACATCCTGGGACCTTTTCCACTGGCGATCAGGCAGATGAAGTACTTGGTGGTGGCGATTGAGTATTTCACCAAGTGGATTGAAGCAGAACCAGTGGCCCAGATCACCGCGCACAAGATCGAAGGCTTCGTATGGAAGAATATTGTGTGCCGGTTTGGAGTGCCTAAGCGCCTGGTATCAGATAATGGGACTCAGTTTGCGAGCCACCTGTTGAAGAAGCTTTGCGAAGGGGTCGGAATTCAGCAAGTGTTTGCATCCGTCGAGCACCCTCAGACTAATGGCCAGGTGGAATCAGCTAACCGGGTGTTGCTGAGAGGTTTGAAGAGGAGGCTCGAGAAAGCCAAGGGGAGTTGGGCTGAGGAGGTACCCCGAATAGTTTGGGCGTACCACACCACCGAGCAGTCAGGAACCCATGAGACCCCGTTTAGCTTGGTCTATGGGTGTGATGCCATGATTCCAGTCGAGATTCAGGAGAGCTCGCCGAGATTCCAGAACTTTGTAGAGGAAGACTCGAATGAAGAGAGAAGACTGAACCTGGATCTGCTGGACGAAGTCAGGGAGGAGGCAAGGCTGAAGGCTGAGGCGGTGAAGAGAAGGGTCGAGCGAAGGTACAACTCAAAGGTGATGCCAAGGCAGTTTAGAGAAGGCAATCTGGTGATGAGAAAGGCCCACCAGTACGAGATGGAGAATAAGCTATCACCCAAGTGGACTGGACCGTTCAGAATAACCGAGGCACTCGGGAACGGAGCCTATCGCTTGGAGACGTTGGAAGGGGGGGCGATCCCTCGTACCTGGAACGCCACACACCTGAAGTTGTACTATAGCTAAGAGCTTTGTAAGTAAAGACAAACACAAATATTACATTGCAATGTCTCTGTTAAAACAGTTTTAAGGGGGCACTCTTTTTTCCCTAAGGAGGGTTTTTAATGAGGCCACCCAATAAAAGAAGAGTTTTCGAAGTATAAGGTGTTTTCAGATCGCATATGTGTTATTTCCAAAAGTTTCGAAGAAAGACCTTGTCATTCGTACATGATTTGAGGCACGAAAAGATATGTCGCGTGTTTTCTAAAGTTTTAAAGTCCTCATCGTTTTTCGGCGATTAGAGGCACCAGTTAAGTTTTAAAGTCCTCATCGTTTTTCGGCGATTAGAGGCACCAGTTAAGTTTTTAAAGTCCTCATCGTTTTTCGGCGATCGGAGGCACCAGATGGAAGACCTCAACGCCCTCGCGCGTTTTGAGGCAAGTTAAAGACCTCCTCGCCGTTGTGCGGGTGCAGGCGAGAAAGAGAAAAAGTCCTCCGTGTTTCTGGGAGCGAGAAGATGTAACTCCCGGGGCAACGCAGAGGCAAGTTAAAGACCTCCTCGCCGTTGTGCGGGCGCAGGCGAGAAAGGTCCTCAGTGCATCCAGGGGGGAGGAGATGTACGCCCTGGGCAAGTTGAGGCACCGGATAAAGTCCTTATCGCCGTTGTGCGAACTAAGGCCCATCAAAGACCTCCTCGCCGTCGAGCGAGTGCAGGCGTGAGAAAGAAAAGGTCCTCAGTGCATCCAGGGGGGAGGAGATGTACACCCTGGGCAAGTTGAGGCACCTGACAAAGTCCTTCTCGCCGTCGAGCGAGTTAAGGCCGTTTAAAGTCCTTCTCGCCGATGAGCGAGTTCAGGCGAGTAAAAGTCCTTCTCGGCGATGAGCGAGTTCAGGCGAGTTAAAAGACCTTCTCGCCTGTGCGCGAGTATAGGCAAGATAAAATCCTTCTCGTCTTGAACGAGTTCAGGTATGGCGAAGAGGGTGGAAGAAGCTTGAAAGGTGGCTAAGGTAGGTTCGAAGAGAACGCCTAGCCAGCCAGTCTTTAGCTCTGAGGTTCAGGGGAGGTAAAGGAAGGTCCCAAAGGGCATTTCTGCCTCAGATAAAGAGATGACTGCCAAAGCCTGAGGCTAAGGAAAGCTGGTGTTGCCAAGAGGTCTAGGTGATCGCGAAAGTTCAAACACGGCGAGAAGGTTGAAAGACTTGTTTGATAAAGCGGGTCAAGTGGGACGTTGTTTGAACCAATGATTGAATCACAGTTCATTGCTTGGAACTTTTCTTACGATCAGGTTAGTGCCTCAGGGGTACAAGTTGTTTAAAGCGATTATTGCTTAAGTTCGAATCGGCTCGAAGCGGTTACGCCAAAGGTCATGTTTGCAAAATCGTTAAGTTAAACGCAGCAGAGTTAAACATACAAAGAAAGTAAAGCGCTCAAAAGGAGTCAGAAGAAATGTCCAAGTTTCGCTATTGAAATAAGTAGCTGTTCAAAATACGTGTGCAAGGGTTTTTACAAAGTAAATACAAGTGAATTCATAAAGAAGCAGATGGGGTAGAATTGGTTGAGCCTTCGGCGGGAACGACCTTTCCATCTACTACTTCATTGTTTAATGACACCATGCTGAGGTCGAGATCAGGGAATAGGCATGCGAACTGTTCTCGAGCGGCATCAAACCCGGCAACCAGAATCTGAGCGGAGCTTAGCTTAAGTTCTTCAATTTGCTTTTGAAATCCTTCAACCTGCTGCTTAAGCTCCTTGTTTTGCTGCTCCAGCTCTTCGACCTGTTTTCGGAGTTGTTTGTTGGTCTCTTGAGCTTGAAGAAGGTCGTCAGCCACCTTCTTGGATTCTGTTTGAGCTTGAGCCAACTCGGCAGCCATCTTCACCTTTTCTTTGTTTGCCTCGGAGAGATCGGCCATGGCGTCGTCTCTGGCTTTCTCTACTTGCCCAAGTAGCTTCTCGCGGTCGATCGACCTTTGCTCCAGCCTCAGTACCTTATCGGCATTGGCTTGAATTTGAGCCTCCAGGTCGCTCGCCTTGGTACGTAGGGGCACGATTCTGCTTTCAAGTTCGACTTTTTCTTGGGCAAGTTCGTGGACTTTGCGGCGAAGGTCGACAGCTTCCTTGCGCGCAAGCCTAAGCTCGGTGTTTAGGGCATCCTCCACTCGAGAATGTTCCATTTCCGCGAGCGTTAGGCTGAATGACACCTTCTCCACCTCGACCTTCATTGTGCTGTTCTCGGTCTTGAGGTTGTAGATGTCATCCTGTAGCCGCCTGGTGGAGCTCTCCACAGCTCTCGTTATGATTGATGGGATATCCTCTGCAATGGTTTTGAGTTTAGCAGTCAGAGGTTCCCACATCCTCGTCACCTCGAGGGAAAGATTTGCAGCTTGGAGAGGCGCCAGGGGGGCTTGTTGAGGGTTCTCGTCGCCGCCTTCCTTAACAATATTTTCGGTGGTTGCTTCTTGGCGCGGCGACGCAATCGGGGACTCGGTGATTAGGATTGGAGAGGTGTGAGCGACCTCATCCCCGATTGGAATGATTCCTGCAGCTGAAGTGTTGGAAGGAGGGCCCCCTCCTGCTGATATATGTGGTGTAGAGGCGCTCGGGGGGTCCTCTAAGAAGTTTGGCTCTGGGGCCTCAGTTGCAGGTGGCGCAGTGGCCAATGGAACCGCTTGGACTGGTGGTGAAGGAGCTCGTGGCGTTGGCGATGAGGGAGGAGGGGCAGGTGTTGACGGTGGTGTTGAAGCTGGAAGAGGGGGTGGGGCAGGTGGAGAAGGTGGTGCCACCCTTGTCCTCTTTGTAACGAGGCCATCCTCAGTGACCTCGTCGTCCTCTTCCTCATCCTCTTGGACAACTTGGGGGGCCTTCCGCTTTGGCCTCTTAAGGACCAGTTTCTTTCGTTGGGCGGGCGCCTTAGGCGGTGATCGCCCCTGGATGATGGCCTTCTCGACCGCTGAGTTGGGAACCGTCTGGGAGCCGGTTGCCAACCCGTGGTTGCGGGCGAGCGCCTTTAAATCGGCGAGCATGTTCTTACCCAACATGGTGTCTGCATGAAATGAAAGTGCATAAGTTAGCTCAAAGGAGAAAGGGGTAAGTATACAAGACAATAAGACAGCAAAGCAGGCATATGCAGAAAAGATGAAACCAAAGTCTTGTGTGTATTGCACAAGACGCCCAGAAGCAATATCAGAAGCATGTCAAGACAAGGATGTAGCGTCCTAACCTATTTGGAATTCCAACTGGTCCTCAAAGAACTCGAAGGAAATCAGGGTGGGGGTCAAGAATGTTATGTGGGCATCTGCCACCCTCTTCCAGAAGAGACAAAGGTCTCTGTCCAAAGCTCCCATGCTATCAGGACTTCTGGGCCTCCTGAAGCAGCTCTTGGACTCCTTTTTCCCCTTGTCCACCCAGTACAAGGGGAAACCGTCGAGAAGGGAAGGGTCTTTGTCATTTGCGCGAACCTGGATGAACTTCCCCTTCCAATCCTTGTACGACTGCTGGAAGATGGTGAAGATGGATCTCCCAGCAATGGCGTTCAGGCTGACCCACAGGCGATCTCCTGGGTGTTTGGCCTCAAATAGAAATAAAAATACGTCCACTGACGCGGGCAGCCCCAGGTGGGCGCACGTTACCTCGAAAGCTCGGACAAACGCCCAGCTGTTGGGGTGAAGCTGGGCGGCAGCGATGTTGAGCTCGGTTAAGAGTTCCCTCTCAAATCGAGTGAGAGGGAACCTGAGTTTAACCTTCTTGAAGAGAGTGGTGTAGACGAAGCAGAAGGGCCCGTCGGCGCTCACTTTATCATCGACGCACACTGGCAGGGTGGCTGGGCAAGGCAGCACCATCATTCTCTCATCGTGCTCCTTGTGGAATGATTGGTGGGCCTCGTCCCCATTGGTCAATCGCAGAACCGCTCCCGCGGTGTTCACCGATGACGTTTCCTTTAAGAGGGTTGAGTTAGCCCATGAGTATAACGTCTTGAAGTCTGGCAGTGGGGTGGGGGCTCCTCCAGCGTTTGGTGGAGTCGCCTGGGCCAGAGTGGTTTGAGAAGACGCGGGCCTCACAGCCTGCGAAGAGGGAGCACCACGAACTTGCGTAGAGTCGTGTGCTTGTGAATGGGGGTTTCGCGCTGACGGAGGGGGGTTCGGGGTGATCTTCGTGCGAGTCATGGTAGCAACTGCAAACGAAGGAGGAAGGAAAAATAATCAGGAGGGTTACAAAGGCTGACTCAATCATGAATGGAAGGTGAAAGACGAACGAATGTGAGTTCGTTGCGACAATCGGCAAAGCCCTGAGTCACGCAGAAGGAGAAATGGAAAAACAGCCCACAGCGTATGCACCAGACAGTTATAGGATGATGCAAATCGGTGAAAATGCAAGAAAACCCAGCAGATGAAGGAAAGTAGTTACCTTTCGATGATCGGGAGAATGTTAAAGGGAGGTGGTGATCTAGAGCGTCGAGGAACGTCGAGAGCTTTCGCAGAAAGGAATGAGAGCGTATGCAAGTGTGAAGAAAGTGATGGAACAGTAGGAGCGTAAGGGGTTTAGGGGTTTTCGAACAGTTTTGGGAAGCGCTAACGGCAGATGAAGATGGCCGTTGATGAGAGCCACGTGTCGAATGATGCGTGAAGAGTTTGGTGGAGCGTCAGAGCAGCAGAAAGTACTACCGCTTGGAATTTTGCGCCCATGCCACGTAGACCGGTGTTAACGAAGGCTTTTTCAGTCTTTTCGCTAGACAAGTCTTCGCTTAAGACTGGGGGGCTTGTGTACCGCCCTGGTGGTCGGATGCGATGACGTGGCATCCTGTTACAGTGTAGGCGTGTTGACAAGGCGCCAGGTTGACAGTTGAGAAGGAAGTCAGGAGGCACGTGTAGTCGCCGATAGTTAAGTTGGCGTGTTCCGATCTGTAGCTTACCAGAATAGGCGATCGCCAGGTTGAGGACGAAGTCGCCAGATGCACACTCAGGCGACCAGGCAGTCGGAGATCGCCAGAACAAGTACATCGCCGAAGTTAAAGGAGAAGCAGATTATGAAGGCGGCCGGCGAGACCACAGGGAAGGTGTATGAAGGCCCTACCTCGCCAGTTTCAGTAGAGATCGCACTCCTGAGTTAGCTATGCACTGGGCAGCACCATGCATAAGTAACTTAGCCAAAATGAGAGTAGAAGTAGCGCCAAGTCAGGGAGCCTCCAGATGATGGCACGTGTACAGTCGGATGCAAGCCACGTGTCCAAGTCTGTAACTGCCAGGAGAGAGAGAACCACCAGGTATATAAGAGTTCCTAACAGATTTTCTAAGGTACGCACGTTCAGTTCATACACTTTACGCTTGCGAGTGACAGAGCTGTTTGTGAGAGAGATTTGCACGGTTCCAGTTCTTAGTATTTGGTGATACCGTCACTGACTTGAGCGTCGGAGTGCGATCGGCCGCAGCGGCGCCGTATCGTTTCTTTGCAGGTTCTTGAGATAGATCCAAAGGAGGAACGGAAGTGAGAAGCGGCGCGCACGTCGATCCTTTGACGAGGCATTCTCCAGCGCTCCGGTCAACAGGCAGGATCATTTTCACACCTCATTTTGCATACATTTGTGACGATTCCCCCACCAAGATTGCTCAAAAACCATGACTTCACTTATGCACCCATTTTGCTACCAAGGCACAAAAAGCCAATCCACCCAACTTGGCTAAGCCAAAACCCAACCAAGATCAATTCCTTTTGCAACCAAACTTTTGACACCTCATTTTGGATGCATTTGTGACAATTCCTCACCAAGACTGCTAAAAAACCATGACTTCAGTTATTCACCAATTTTTCCACCAAGGCAAAAAAAGACAATTCACCCAACTTGGCTAAGCCAAAACCCAACCAAGATCAATTCCTTTTGCAACCTGATCCTGCCGAAAACTCGAACGTGGAGGAATCGCTTTGTAGCACTCTCTGTCCCGTCTACGCGACTGTGTTCTCTGCAAAATCACCCTCAGAACTTTCTCTTGGATCTCCAAACGCGACCTGCGAAACACACAGACGGCGCCTCTAGCTGCCGTTTGCACTCCGACGATCAAGTTAGACCACAGAACCACCAAATGAGAAAAACTAGTAGTGTGTGTGAAAAATCTTGCTCTCTCTCTGTTCTATCTCCTCGTGTGTCCCTCTTACTCTCACCCTGATTCTGTTTTATGCCACTCTCTGTATCTGGGCCTAACAGAATTCTGTTATGCTTTCTGGCATGTGTCTGGCCCTGTTATGCTTTTCTACGACAACGTACCTCCAGAATCAGTAGAGTGTGAGTGTCTGTGCGTGTCTGCGCTTGTCTGTACCTTTAGTGGTACGGAGTACACCTTTATCTGGGCCGCGCCCCTCTCAGATGGTGACACGTGGAGGTATGCAACTCACATCTAACCATACACGTGTCACTACTTGAAGGGCTCTAGCGCTTCTCTTTGTGCGCTAAGTTATTCCCTTGCGGAGTAACTTAGCATATTTCTTCCACCTGGGTAAATCGCCTACTCTCAGGAGAACACTAGGTGTGGCTAGTCTAGGCACACTCACCAAGCGTTGCTCTCTGCGTAGACGGCTTACCCTTCACGCTATCGCGCACGTAACGGGTTGAGGGAATCACCAATCACTGACTGGTTTACTAGTTCCCTCAGGCCACTCTCGTGCACGATTCCCTGAGATGTGCTCATGCGAGGTCCATGCGTAACGCTCTCGCTGGGAACCTCAGTCCCAGTTTAACTGCGTGTAGCACGAGACCCCGATGACCATGCACCCGATGACTGATCGGTGCTCTATTGCTTCCCGCGTTCTGCCCCCAGGCGTTCATTTGGGAACTGGTCAGTTGGTGGCCACTTGATTACTGACCACCGATCACCGTTCTGGGTGATCTATCCCCTGACTTCGCTGCCGCCTGATCTGTCGGTGGTCATTTGGTTAGTGACAACCGATCACGTTCACCCCGATCTACCTGTCACCTGGTCCGCGTGTCACCTCGCGAGTGGTCCACGTGGTTCTCTGCTGCTGACGTCATCGACTACCGATGACCGATCGGATCACCCACTTTCTCAGGCGCCTTAAGCCTGGCTGCTATATTGGGAATGACGATCAGATCCGCCAACCCCATGACAAACTTGTACTTTGGTGGGCGATTATATTCCCTGGGGCGTCCCTGGCCCCTTCCCTTGTTCTTCCTTGGATCATAAGGATGGCGAGTCCTTTGATCCTTCTTGGCCGCCATCGTCTCCAGCACCCTCTGCGGCTGGATTCTAGTATGGGCACGTGGCCTAGCAGGGGCCACGCTCCCTCTCTTCTCGGCGACCTCACTCTCGTCGGCGATGTGGGCCACCACAAGTCCCCTAACTTCAGCAAACGTGGCGGGGTGAGCCCTAATCAACGCCTCACAGAAAGGTCCCGGCAGCACGCCCTTTTTGAAGGCGTATACCAACATCTCCTCGTCTTTAGCAGGCGAGCGGACCATCTGTGCTCCAAAGCGATTTAAGTAGTCCCTGAGGGACTCTCCCTGGTACTGCCTTATGTCGAACAGGTCATAAGACACCCTAGGTGGCGCCTTGTTCACAATGTACTGCTCAACGAAAAGCTTCGAAAACTGCTGGAAATTGGTTATGTGACCTGTAGGCAAGCTCACAAACCATTCCAGCGCTGTTCCCTGGAGCGTGCTCACAAACATCTTGCAATATACAGCATCCGAGCCTCCTGATAGCATCATCTGCGTGTGGAACATGGTGAGATGTGCCTCAGGGTCCTCCACGCCGGTGAAAGAAGCTTTCACAGGTACTACGCTCGCAGGGATTGGCGTGTCTGTGATCGCCTGAGCAAACGGCATAGGGAAAACGCGCGGTGGCGACGACGGCGCGACCTCTTCAACAACTGGGCGTCCTCTCTACTCCTGAAGAGCTTGACGCAACTCCTCAGTCACTTTGCTGAGCTCTTCATTCCTGGCCTGAGAGGCGACCAGGTCTTCATGTATCTTCGCTTGCTCTATGCGCGATGCCTCCACATTCGCCTGCAGCGCACGCATGATCTCCATCATCTGCGCCATGGTCATGGCGCCTTCTATAGCAACTGGCACAACGGGACTTGAACGGTTGCTTCTCATCTTTCTCATGAAAACTCAGCAAACCAAACTTCAACGAACAAAACCTTCTCCAGCAAACAATCGATCCAACAATCAATCGGTTAGAAACTCCCAAAAACACAACCACAACAGCACGCCGATAGATTCGGACGTCAAAACCTTCACAAAAACTTGCACTCTCACCACGAACCTACCGCTCCTCCAGCAAACTCCCGATTCACCAACCAGAAACGCAAACGAACGGGAAAAGCTCTGAATCAACCGATTGAAAACCGCGCAAACAGCAAGAAACTTCAAGAAACCGATCGAAAGCTCGAACGAACCGTGGAAAACTTCAGACTATCAATTAAAACCCAAACGAACGGCAGAAAACTCGAATTCACCGAACAAAAACTCGAACGAACGGTGGAAAATGGTTGCACCAGCACACAACCACACGGAAACTACAGAAACTTCAAGAACTCACGCTGTGGATGGGGACAGGTTTTACACGGCCCCACGGTGGGCGCCTGATGATCCTGCCTGTTGACCAGAACGCAAGAGTCTTGCCACGTCAAAGGTATCTTCCTCTGGATCGGCTTTGCACCACGCTAGCTTCCGTCCTTCACACCTCGATTCACCTCAAGAACCTGGAAAAGACAGAGTGGCGCCGCTGCGGCCGATCGCGCTCCGACGCTCAAGTCAGTGACGGAACCACCAAAACTCTAAGAGAGAAAAGCTAGAAACTCAAGGAACCGTGCAAAAGCTCTCTCAGCGTACTCAAGTGTTCTCAAAGCGTAAAGAAGTGTTCAAAACGCGTGTACCTCAGAAGTTCGTTAGAATCCCTTATATACCTGTGCATTTTCTCTCTCCTGACGGTTACACCTCTGGACACGTGGCTCGCATCCAGCTGTACACGTGTCACCATCTGGAACGTCCTCTGCTTGAGCGTCACTTCTTACTCTTCAGGCTGTTCGACTAAGTTACCCATGCAAGGAGTAACTCGGTGTATAGCTGCCTTGGAGCGCGATCTCTTCTGTGTGGCGAGTACGGGCTGTCACCATGCACACCTTCTCTGTGGTCTCGCCGGCCGCCATCATGATCTGTTTCACTCGTGTATGTTCTGGTAAGCTGTTCCCTTGCCTCAACCTCTGGCTAGGGAATGATCATCTAATAACTTCGTCTTTCGTACTCGTACTCTCTGAAGGCCTTAAGCAAGCCTTCCTAAACCTTCGGCGATGTCCTTCTGTCGGCGGTCTCTGATCACTTGGTCGCCTAAGCTCACATATGACGACCATGACGTAAGCCTGGTGACCGCCGGTTCACACATACTCAAGATCGGAGAACGCCAAACTAACACTTGGCGACTACACAGACTTCTCAATGTACTTCCCTTCTGTCAGCCAGGTATCCCATTCAACACGCCTATATTATCGCTTGCTGCCACGTCATCACTCCCGACTACCTGGTCGGTACAGAAAGTGATGTCTAATTTGAATATGTTTAGTCCTTGAGTGCATGACAGGATTCTTAGACAGATTTATAGCACTAGTATTATCACAATTTATAGGTATCTTGTTTAATAAAATTCCAAAATCACGTAGCTGCTGCCTTAGCCATAAGGTTTGAGCACAACAACTTCCAGCAGCTATGTATTCTGCCTCTGTTGTAGAGAGAGCAACACAAGCCTGTTTCTTGCAATGCCAAGAGATTAGGCTTGATCCAAGCATGTGACAAGTCCCACTTGTGCTTTTTCTGTCAACCTTGCAACCTGCAAAGTCAGAGTCTGAAAAACCAGTTAAATTTAAAGATACATTGTTAGGATACCATAACCCAACATCCTTAGATCCTTACAAGTATTTCAAAATTCTCTTAGCTGCATTGTAGTGTGATTCCTTTGGATCAGATTGATATCTAGCACATAAGCACACAACAAACATAAGAGCAGGCCTGATAGCAGTTAAGTATAATAAGGAACCAATTAAACCCCTGTACTTGGTTTGATCCACTGATTTTCCTGCAGAATCTTGATCCAGTTGGCAGCTTGTTGAAATAGGAGTGTTGATTGCTTTGCATTGATCCATATCAAACCTCTTAAGCAGCTCCTTGCAGTACTTTTCTTGACTTATGAAAATTCCATCCTTGAGTTGTTTTACTTGTAGTCCAAGGAAAAAATTTGATCCTGCCGGCAACTCGAACGTGGAGGAATCACTTTGTAGCACTCTCTGTCCCGTCTACGCGACTGCGTTCTCTGCAAAGTCACCCTCAGAACCTTCACCTGAATCTCCAAACGTGACCTGCAAAACACGCAGACGGCGCCTCTAGCGGCCGTTTGCACTCCGACGATCAAGTTAGTCCACAGAACCACCAAATGAGAAAACTAGTAGTGTGTGTGAAAAATGATCCTGCCAGTTGACCGGAACGCTGGAGAATGCCTCGTCAAAGGATCGACGTGCGCACCGCTTCTCACTTCCGCTCCTTTCCGGAATCTACTTCAAGAACCTGCAAAGAAACAATACGGCGCCGCTGCGGCCGATCGCACTCCGATGCTCAAGTCAATGACGGTATCACCAAATACTAAGAACAAGAACCGTGCAAATCCTCTCTCACAATCAGCTCTATCACTCGCAAGCGTAAAGTGTATGAACTGAACGTGCGTACCTCAGAAAGTTTGTTAAGAGCTCTTATATACCTGGTGGCTTTCTCTCTCCTGGCAGTTACAGACTTGGACACGTGGCTCGTATCCAACTGTACACGTGCCATCATCTGGAGGCTCCCTGACTTGGCGCTGCTTCTACTCTCATTTTGGCTAAGTTACTTATGCATGGTACTGCCCAGTGCATAGCTAACTTAGGAGTGCGATCTCTACTGGAACTGGCGAGTTAGGGGTTTTCATACACCTTCCCTGTGGTCTCGCCGGCCGCCTTCATAACCTGCTGCTTCTCCTTCATCTTCGGCGATGTGCTTGCTCTGGCGATCTCCAATGCCTAGGTCGCCTGAATCTACATCTGGCGACCTGATCTTTAACCTGGCGATCGGAACACGCCAACTTAACAACTGGCGACTACACGTGCCTCCCGACTTCCTTCCTATCTGCCAACCTGGCGCCTTGTCAACACGCCTACACTGTAGCAGGATGCCACGTCATCATACCCGACCACCAGGGCGGTACACAAGCCCCCCAGTCTTAAGCGAAGACTTGTCTAGCGAAAAGACTGAAAGAGCCTTCGTTAACACCGATCTACGTGGCACTGACGCAGAATTCCAAGCGATTGTACTTTCTGCTGCTCTGACGCTCCACCAAACCCTTCACTCATCGTTCAACACGTAGCTTCATCAACGGCTCTCTTCATCTGCCGTTAGCGCTTCCTAAAATCATTTCGAAAACCCTTAAACCCATTACGCTCCACTGTTCCATCACTTTCTTCGTGCTTGCAAACGCTCTCACTTCCTTCTGCGAAAGCTCTCGACGCTCTTCAACGCTCTAGATCACCATCTTCCTTCACCGTCTTCCTGATCATCGAAAGGTAACTACTTTCCTTCATCTGCTGGGTTTCCTTGCATTTTCACCGATTTGCATCATCCTGTAATTGCCTGGTGCATACGCTGTGGGTTGTTCTTTCCATTTCTCATTCTGCGCAACTTAGGGCTTCGTCATCGTCGCAACGAACCTTCATTCGTTCGTTCTTCTCCTTCCTTCTATGATCGAGTCAGCCTCTGTAACCCCCTGACCATTTTTCCTTTCTTCTTCCTTTGCAGCTGCTATCATGACTCACACAAAGATTACCCCGAACCCACCTCCTTCAGCACGAAACCTTCCTTCACAAGCACACGACCCAACACAAGTTCGTGGCGCTTCGTCTTCGCAGGCTGTGAGGCCTGCGTCTTCCCAACCTGTCCTGGCCCAGGCGACTCCATCTAACGCTGGAGGAGCCCCCGTCCCTCTGCCAGACTTCAAAACTCTATACCCCTGGGCTAACTCAACCCTTCTGCAGGAGACCTCGTCGGTGAACACTGCGGGAGCAGTTTTGCGGCTGACTAAGGGGGACGAGGCCTATCAATCGTTTCACAAGGAGCACGACGAAAAGATGATGGTGCTGCCTTGCCCCGCCGATCTGCCAGTGTGTGCTGATGACAGAGTAAGCGCCGACGGGCCCTTCTGCTTTGTCTATACAACTTTCTTCAAGAAGGTCAAACTCAGGTTCCCTCTCACCCGATTCGAGAGGGAACTTCTGACCGAGCTCAACATTGCTGCCGCCCAGCTTCACCCCAACAGCTGGGCGTTTGTTCGAGCCTTTCAAATAACATGCGACCACCTGGGGTTGCCCGCGCCGGTGGACGTGTTTTTGTTCCTTTTCGAAGCCAAGCACCCAGGAGACCGCCTGTGGGTCAGCTTGAATTCGATTGCTGGGAGATCCATTTTTACCATCTTCCAGCAATCGTACAAAGACTGGAAGGGGAAATTCGTCCAAGTACGTGCAAACGACAAGGACACCTCCCTTCTTGATGGCTTCCCCTTGTACTGGGTGGACAAGGGGAAAAAGGAGTCCAAGAGCTGCTTCAGGAGGCCCAGAAGTCCTGATAGCATGGGAGCATTGGACAGAGACCTCTGTCTTTTCTGGAAGAGGGTGGCGGACGCCAATATAACATTCCTGACCACCACCTTGATCTCCTTCGAATTCTTTGAGGATCATCTAGAATTCCAAATAGGTTAGGACATCCAAACTGTTGCTTTGATACTGCTTCTGATACTGCTTCTGGGCGTCTTGTGCGATATGCACAAGACTTTGGTTTTACCTTTCCTGCACATACCATCTGCTCTGCTGCTTATTACTTTATACACTTATCTTTTTCTTCTTTGAGCTAACCCATGCATTTTCGTTTCATGCAGACAACATGTTGGGCAAAGGCATGCTCGCCGAATTAAAGGCGCTCGCCCGAAACCACGGGTTGGCGACCGGCTCCCAAACGGTGCCCAACTCGGCGGTCGAGAAGGCCATCGTTCATGGGCGATCACCGCCCAAGGAACCCACCCAGCGCAAGAAACTGGTCCTTAAGAGACCTAAGCGAAAAGCCCCTCAAATCGTCCATGAGGAGGAAGAAGAGGATGACGAGGTCACAGAGGATCGTTACGAAAAGGAAGAGGGTGGCACCTTCTTCTCCACCTGCTCCACCCCCTCTTCCAACTTCAACACCACCGTCGACGCCTGCTCCTCCTTCATCATCGCCAACGCCGCAGGCTCCTCCTTCTCCAGTCCAGGCGATTCCACTGGCCACTGCGCCACCTGTAGCTGAGGCCCAAGAGCCAAATTTCCTGGAGGACCCCCCAAGCGCCTCTACGCCACACATGTCAGCTGGAGGGGGCCCCCCTTCAAACGCTTCAGTTGCAGAAAATGCTCCAATCGGGGATGAGGTGGCTCATACCTCTCCAATCCTGATTACCGAATCCCCGATTGCGTCGCCACGCCAGGAAGCAACCACTGAAGATATTGCCAAGGAAGGTGGCGGCGAGAACCCTCAACAAGCCCCCCTGGCGCCTCTCCAAGCAGCAAACCTTTCCCTTGAAGTCACAAGGATGTGGGAACCTCTAACCGCCAAGTTGAAAACCATAGCAGAGGATATCCCCGCGATCATAACGAGGGCTGTGGAGAGCTCCACCAGGAGGCTTCAAGACGATCTCTTCAACCTCAAGACTGAAAATAGCACTATGAAGGTCGAGGTGGAGAAAATGTCATTCAGCCTGACGCTTGCAGAAATCGAACACTCCCGAGTGGAGGATGCCATGAATACCGAGCTCAGGCTGGCGCGCAAGGAAGCTGCTGACCTTCGCCGCAAAGTTCACGATCTTGCCCAAGAGAAGGTCGAGTTGGAAAGCAAAATCGTGCCTCTTCGCGCCAAGGCGATCGACCTGGAGGCTCACATTCAAGCTGACGCCGCCAAGGTGCAAAAACTGGAGCAGAGGTCGATCGACCGCGAGAAGCTACTTGGGCAAGTAGAAAAAGCGAGGGAGGACGCCATGGCTGATCTCGCCGAGGCAAACAAGGAGAAAGGAAAGATGGCTGCTGAGTTGGCCCAGGCTCAAACGGAATCCAAGAAGGTTACTGACGACCTTCTCCATGCTCAAGAGACCAACGAACAACTCAGAAAGCAGGTTGAAGAGCTGGAGCAGCAGAACAAAGAGCTCAAGAAGCAGGTTGAAGAACTTCAAGGGCAAATTGAAGAACTTAAGCTAAACTCTGCTCAGATTCTGGCTGCTGGATTCGAAGCCGCTCGGGAACAATTCGCATGCCTATTCCCCGATCTCGACCTCAGCATGGTGTCGTTGAACAACGAAGTAGTAGATGGGAAGGTCGTTCCTGCTGAAGACTAATCAACTCCACCTCATCTGCTACTTTATGATTTCCCTTGTATATATCTTGTAATAAACTCGCGCCTATGTATTCTTAACAGATACTCATTTCAATCACAAAGCTTGGATATTCTCTCCCCTGACTCCTTTTAAGCGCTTTAACCTTCTTTGCATGTTTAACTTTGTCGGATTTAACTTAGTGATTTTGCAAACGCGACTTTTGACGTAACTGCCTCGAGCCAATTCAAACTTAAGCAATAATTACTTTTAAACAACTTGTACTCTTGAGGCAACTAACCTTATTGCAAGAATACCCTTCAAGCAACGAACTGTAACTCAATTATTGGCTCAAACAACGTCTCACTCGACCTGCTTTATCAAACAAGTCTTTCAACCTTCTCGCCGTGTTTGAACTTTTCCCGATCGCCAAGAACTCTTGGTAACATCAGCCTTTCCTAGCCTCATGCTTTGGCAATTGTTTCTTTATCTGGGAGCAGAGACGCCCTTTGGGGTTCTCTCTTTACCCTCCTGGACTTCAGAACAAAGACCGGCTGACTAGGCGTTCTCTTCGAACCTACCTTAGCCACCTTCCATACTTCTCCCACCCTCTGCGCCATACCTGAACTCGTTCGAGACGAGAAGGATTTTATCTGGTGCCTCAACTCGCATGTAAGTGAGAAGGTCTTTTAACTCGCCTGAACTCGCTCAACGGCGAGAAGGACTTTATCTGGTGCCTCAACTTGCCCAGGGTGTACATCTCCTCCCCCCTGGATGCACTGAGGACCTTTTCTTTCTCTCGCCTGCACTCGCTCGGCGGCGAGGAGGTCTTTAACTGGCCTTAGCTCGCACAACGGCGATAAGGACTTTATCTGGTGCCTCAACTTGCCCAGGGTGTACATCTCCTCCCCCCTGGATGCACTGAGGACCTTTTCTTTCTCTCGCCTGCACTCGCTCGGCGGCGAGGAGGTCTTTAACTGGCCTTAGCTCGCACAACGGCGATAAGGACTTTATCTGGTGCCTCAACTTGCCCAGGGTGTACATCTCCTCCCCCCTGGATGCACTGAGGACCTTTTCTTTCTCTCGCCTGCACTCGCTCGTCGGCGAGGAGGTATTTAACTTGCCTCTACATTGCCCCAGGGGTTCCATCTTCTCGCCCCCAGAAACATGGAGGACTTTTTACTCTTTCTCGCCTGCACTCGCTCGACGGCGAGAAGGTCTTTTACTTGCCTCAGGACGCGCGAGAGCGTTGAGGTCTTTCATCTGGTGCCTCCGATCGCCGAAAGACGATGAGGACTTTGAAAACTTAACTGGTGCCTCCAATCGCTGAAAAACGATGAGGACTTAAAACTTAACTGGTGCCTCCAATCGCCGAAAAACGATGAGGACTTAAAACTTTTTAGAAAGCACGCGATATATCTTTTCTTGCCTTAAATCATGTACAAATGACAAGGTCTTTCTTCAAAACTTTTGAAAATAGCACACATGCAATCTGAAAACACCTTATACTTCGAAAACTCTTCTTTTATTGGGTGGCCTCATTAAAAACCCTCCTTAGGGAAAAAAGAGTGCCCCGTTCAAACTGTTTTAATAGAGACATTGTAATATAACATTGTGTTTGTCTTTACTTACAAAGCTCTTAACTATAGTACAACTTCAGGTGTGTGGCGTTCCAGGTGCGAGGGATCGCCCCTCCTTCCAGCGTCTCTAAGCGGTAGGCCCCGTTCTCGAGCGCCTCGGTTATTCTGAACGGTCCAGTCCACTTGGGTGACAATTTATTCTCCATCTCGTACTGGTGGGCCTTCCTCATCACCAAGTCGCCCTCTCTAAACTGCCTTGGCATCACCTTCGAGTTGTATCTTCGTTCAACCCTTCTCTTCACGGCCTCAGCCTTCAACCTCGCCTCTTCCCTGACCTCATCCAGCAGATCCAGGTTCAGCCTTCTCTCTTCATTCGAATCTTCCTCTACGAAGTTCTGGAATCTCGGCGAGCTCTCCTGGATCTCCACTGGAATCATGGCATCACACCCATAGACCAAGCTGAACGGGGTCTCGTGGGTTCCTGACTGCTCGGTGGTGTGGTACGCCCAGACTATACGGGGCACCTCCTCAGCCCAACTTCCCTTGGCTTTCTCAAGCCTTCTCTTCAAACCCCTCAACAACACCCGATTCGCTGACTCCACCTGGCCATTCGTTTGAGGGTGCTCGACGGATGCAAACACTTGTTGAATTCCCACCCCTTCGCAAAGCTTCTTCAACAGGAGGCTTGCAAACTGCGCCCCATTATCTGACACCAGGCGCTTAGGCACTCCAAACCGGCACACGATGTTCTTCCATACAAAACCTTCGATCTTGTGTGCGGTGATCTGGGCCACTGGTTCTGCTTCAATCCACTTGGTGAAATACTCAATCGCCACCACCAAGTACTTCATTTGCCTGATCGCCAGCGGGAAAGGTCCCAAGATGTCGATTCCCCAAGTATGAAACGGCCAAGGGCTATAGATCGACTTCAACTCCTCGGGAGGTGCCTTATGCCAATCGGCGTGCTGCTCGCATTGTTTACAGCATTGTGCATATTTCTTGCAATCTTCTCTCATGGATGGCCAGTAGTAGCCTGCACGGAGAGTCCTCGCGGCCAGAGCTCGACCCCCGACGTGGCTCCCGCATATACCTTCGTGGAGCTCTGCCATAATTCTCGTGCACTTCTCGCCGTGTATACATTCTAGGAGCGGGTGAGTGAACCCAAACCTGTACAGATCGCCATCAATCAACGTATACTTGCTGGAATTTTTCTTTACCTTCTTAGCTTCCGTCGGATCGAACGGGAGGAGGCCATCTGCCAGGCACCGTTTGTATTGCGTTATCCAAGTGTCTGGCTCATGGGCGGCGCAGACCTGCATCACGTCCACCTTCTCTCCTCGGCATGCTCTAACTCTCGGCAACCTCAGAGTTTCTTGCGTCAAAGACTTATGGCTTCTCGCTGCTCTCTTCGTCGACCTGCTTATCTGAAGGACCAGGTGATCTGCTACAAATGCCCTCGGCGTCTTCAGAGTTTCTTGAATCACCGTCCTCTGCCTACCCCCCTTGCCTGAGCTGGCGAGCTTAGCAAGCAAGTCAGCTCGGGCATTCTGCTCTCTGGGCACATGTACTACTTCAAAAGAGGCAAAGGAACTCTTTAATTCCTGCACATACGCCAAGTAAGCCGCCATTTGTGGATCTTTAGCCTGGAACTCGCCTGTTACTTGCCCCGTGACTAGCAGCGAGTCACTCTTTGCCATCAACACCCTAGCTCCCATTTCCTTGGCCAGCAAAATCCCGGCGATCAGCGCCTCATACTCTGCTTGATTGTTGCTGGCTTTGAAGGCGAACCTTAAAGATTGTTCAATCAGCACGCCGTTGGGCCCTTCTAATATGACTCCTGCACCGCTACCCTGCTGGTTCGACGATCCATCCACCGAGAGTACCCAACGGAAATCGTCTCCTTCCACCCGCGCCGCCTCTGATGAGAGTTCAACCACAAAATCTGCAAAGATTTGCCCCTTGATCGGGCCTCGCGGCTCATATTTAATATCAAACTCTGACAACTCCACTGCCCACTTCACCATCCTTCCCGCAACGTCGGGTTTCTTCAAGACCTTCTGGATGGGCAGGTCAGTCATCACCAGTATTGTGAAACTGTGGAAGTAGTGGCGCAACCTCCTCGCCGAAAACACCACAGCCAGCGCAGCCTTCTCCAGGGCCTGATATCTCGTTTCTGGGCCCTGCAATACTTTGCTCACAAAATAAATAGGCTTCTGAGCCTGATCTTGATCCTGGGCGAGCACCGCACTCACCGCCCTCTCAGTCACAGCGAAATACAACCTGAGAGGGATTCCCGCCAGCGGTTTGCACAGAACCGGCGGGCTCGCCAGATACTCTTTTAGTTTGACGAAAGCCTCCTCGCACTCTTTCGTCCAAACGAACTTGTTATTGCGCCGCAGACATTGAAAATAGGGATGCCCCTTTTCTCCGCTAGCTGACACGAAGCGAGATAGGGCTGCCATCCGACCTGTTAGCTGCTGGACTTCTTTCACCGTAGCCGGGCTTCTCATCGCCAAGATGGCGACACTCTTGTCTGGGTTAGCTTCTATCCCCCTTTCAGTCAAGAGAAAACCCAAAAACTTTCCAGCCTCCACGCCGAAAATGCATTTCTCCGGGTTGAGCTTTAACTTGAACTTGGCGATCGTCGTGAACAATTCTTCCAAGTCTGCAACGTGCTTGCTTTTCTCCTGCGAGGTCACGACCATGTCATCGACGTAGGCTTGCACGTTCCTTCCCAGCATTGGTGCAAGTACTCGATCCATCAACCTCTGGTACGTGGCCCCCGCGTTCTTCAGCCCAAACGGCATCACCTTATAGCAGTAGCACGACCTCTCCGTCATGAAGGCTGTTTTTTCTTCATCCATGGGATGCATCTTGATCTGATTATAGCCCGAGAAGGCATCCAGGAAACTCAGCAGCTTGCACCCTGCAGCACTATCAACCAGGGCATCAATGCTTGGTAAAGGATACGAATCCTTTGGGCAAGCTTTGTTCAGATCGGTGAAATCGACGCACATGCGCCATTTCCCGTTACTCTTCTTCACCAGTACGACATTTGCCAACCATTCAGGGTACTGGACTTCCCTGATGTGGCCTGCAGCGAGGAGTTTCTGTGTTTCGTCCCTGATCGCCTGCCTCCTCTCCTCATTGAATTTTCTTCTCCTTTGTCGCACCGGTCTCACCATGTTGTCCATCGCTAGATGATGGCACAAGAAGTCGGGATCGATCCCGCGCATGTCCGAAGCGGACCAAGCAAACGCGTCCAGATGCTGCTCAATCACCTTGGCGATCTGGTCCTG
This sequence comes from Phaseolus vulgaris, assembly GCF_000499845.2. Classification (NCBI taxonomy): domain Eukaryota; kingdom Viridiplantae; phylum Streptophyta; class Magnoliopsida; order Fabales; family Fabaceae; genus Phaseolus; species Phaseolus vulgaris. Next base: position 98,458 of record NW_027174117.1, on the reverse strand, counting down.
GAGATCGAACTCCAGAGATCTTCCGAGCTTGAAGATTTTCCCTCCGATCTCCTTCTCGAGCCACTGCTCAACAGGTTTGGGCCTGGATTCTCTGGCGATCACCGCCCTGGCGATTCCCTGTTCCCTTGCTTCCTCGGGGCGATTCCGCGCCTCTTCCTCCTCCAGGCCTGCATTCCTCTCTCCCAGCTCAGCGTCTACCATCTCTACATCCCTTCCGGCGGCCTCCTCTGTTACCGGCGGTCTGGGCTTCACACCGGGAGGTGGGGTGGTTGTTACATAACTCACTAATCTTTTGTTTTTCAGGCTATTCTCATAGCACCTTTTCGCTTCTTTCTTATCAGACTTGATCGTGATCACCACCCCTTCCATGGACGGCAACTTCACCTTCATGTGCCGAGTCGACGGAATGGCGCCTATCCTGTTAAGAGTGGGCCTTCCCAACAGGATGTTATATGCTGAAGGGGCGTTTACGATGAGGTACTTGATTTTCTCCGCCCTCGACCCAGCCTCATCTGTAAACGTGGTTCTCAGCTCAATGTACCCCCTGACCTCCACCTGGTCACCAGCGAACCCATATAAGCACCCTCCATAGGGCCTTAGCTGGTCAAGGGGCAATTCCAGCTGCGTGAAAGTCGGCCAGAACATCACGTCTGCCGAGCTTCCTTGGTCCACCAGAACTCTGTGGACCTTCCTCCCTGCTGTGACCAACGAAATGACTATGGGATCGTTGTCATGAGGCACAACGTCCCGAAGATCGTGCTTGGTGAACGTAATGTCCACTTCCGGCGAGTGATCTTCAAACATGTCCACTGTCATCACCGATCGCGCATACTTTTTCCTCTGCGATGCGGTGCATCCACCACCTGAGAAACCCCCTGCAATGGTGTGGATCTCCCCGTGGATAGGCATCTCGTGTTGCTGGGCTTCTCCACCTGCTGGCTTGGAACTCGACGCTCCCCCGTCCTTCTATCCAGCAGATAGTCATTTAGGAACCCGCTCTTAACCAGATCGTCGAGCTGATACCCCAAAGACAAACACGAGTCCAAGGTGTGGCCAAAACATTGGTGGAACTCGCACCAGGCGTCCGGCTTTGACCCCAGCACCTTGTCGCCCACCTTCTCGGGCGCCTTCAACCTAGCAGATATGTTAGGGATAGCGATCAGGTCCGCTAATCCCATGACAAATTTGTGCTTAGGCGGGCGATTATACTCCCGGCGTGCTGGTTGCTGGCGCGCTTGGCTTCTTCCCTTGTTTCTCCTGTCGTAAGGATGGCGAGTCCTCTGGTCTTTTCTGGCCGCCGCCGCCGTTTCCAGCACCCTCTGCGGCTGGATCCTGGTCTGGGCGCGTGGCCTGGCGGGAGCCACGCTGCCTCTCTTCTCGGCGACTTCACTCTCGTCGGCGATGTGGGCCACCGCAAGTCGCCTGACTTCAGCAAACGTCGCTGGATGAGCCCTGATCAAGGCCTCGCAGAATGGCCCTGGCTGCACGCCCTTCTTGAAGGCATAGACCAGCATTTCTTCATCCTTGGCCGGCGATCTGACCATCTGCGCTCCGAAGCGATTGAGGTAGTCTCTGAGGGACTCCCCATGGTACTGCCTTATATCAAACAGATCATAGGACACCCTGGGCGGTGCCTTATTCACAATGTACTGCTCGACAAAGATTTTCGAGAACTGTTGAAAATTGGTTATGTGGCCGTTAGGCAGGCTCACAAACCACTCCATCGCCGTTCCCTGGAGCGTACTCACGAACATCTTGCAGTAGACGGCGTCTGATCCTCCCGACAGCATCATCTGCGTGTGGAACGTGGTCAGGTGAGCCTCTGGATCCTCCACGCCGGTAAAGACAGCCTTAACCGGAACCACGCTCGTGGGAATAGGCGTGTCGGTAATCGCCTGAACAAAAGGCATTGGGAAAACACGAGGTGGCGTCGACGGCGCCACCTCTTCAGCAGAAGAACGTCCTTGCTGCTCCTGAAGAGCTCGACGCAGCTCCTCAGTTACCTTGCTGAGCTCCTCGTTCCTGGCGCGAGAGGCGACCAGGTCCTCATGTATCCTCGCCTGCTCTACGCGCGAGGCTTCCACAGTTGCCTGCAACGAACGCATCATTTCTGCCATCTGCGCCATGGTCATGGCGGCGTCGCCTTCAGCAGCGACAGGCGCCACGGGACTGGAACGATTGCTTCTCATTTTTCTCATTAACTTCAGCGAACCACAAGAATACAGCAAACAACAGTTCAACCACGATCGAATCAGCGATCAATCGGAGAAAACTCAAGAACTGCGCAAGAACTCAAGAACACCGTAAACCTTCGAAGAAAACCACAACTTCACCAAAAACCACCGTTTTCCCGCGGACAACCAAACAAGCGAAAGAACTCGAACTTCCACCAAACAGATTGCGCGCAAGCAACAGAAGACCTCACTCCACCGATCGAAAGCCAGACAAACGGTACAAAACGCAAACTCACCGAACGAAATTCAGAAAAACCGTGAACGATGGTTGCACCAGCGCACAACCACGCAGAAAACTTCGTAAACCTCCAAGAACCCACGTTGTGGATGGGAGCAAGTTTTACACGGCCCCACGGTGGGCGCCTGATGATCCTGCCTGTTGACCGGAACGCTGGAGAATGCCTCGTCAAAGGATCGACGTGTGCACCGCTTCTCACTTCCGCTCCTTTCCGGGATCTACTTCAAGAACCTGCAAAGAAACAATACGGCGCCGCTGCGGCCGATCGCACTCTGACGCTCAAGTCAATGACGGTATCACCAAATACTAAGAACAAGAACCGTGCAAATCCTCTCTCACAATCAGCTCTATCACTCGCAAGCGTAAAGTGTATGAACTGAACGTGCGTACCTCAGAATGTTTGTTAAGAGCTCTTATATACCTGGTGGCTTTCTCTCTCCTGGCAGTTACAGACTTGGACACGTGGCTCGTATCCAACTGTACACGTGCCATCATCTGGAGGCTCCCTGACTTGGCGCTGCTTCTACTCTCATTTTGGCTAAGTTACTTATGCATGGTACTGCCCAGTGCATAGCTAACTTAGGAGTGCGATCTCTACTAGAACTGGCGAGTTAGGGGTTTTCATACACCTTCCCTGTGGTCTAGCCGGCCGCCTTCATAACCTGCTGCTTCTCCTTCATCTTCGGCGATGTGCTTGCTCTGGCGATCTCCAATGCCTAGGTCGCCTGAATCTACATCTGGCGACTTGATCTTTAACCTGGCGATCGGAACACGCCAACTTAACAACTGGCGACTACACGTGCCTCCCGACTTCCTTCCTATCTGCCAACCTGGCGCCTTGTCAACACGCCTACACTATAGCAGGATGCCACGTCATCATACCCGACCACCAGGGCGGTACAAAAAACTCTTGCTCTCTGTTTTTCGTATCTCCCTCCATCTCTCCCTGATTCCCCCTTTTATGTCTCTCTCTCTGTTTCTGGGCATAACAGAATTCTGTTATGCTTTTCTGGCATGTGTCAGAACCCTGTTATGCTTTTCAGAGACAGTGTACCTGTAGAATCAGTAGTGAGAGCGTGAAAGTCTGTGCATGTCTGCGCGTCTCTGCGCTTGGTTGCGCCTGTCTGTACCCTTAGTGGTACGGAGTGCACTTTTGTCTGGACCACACCCCTCTCAGATGATGACACGTGGAGGCCTGCAACTCACATCTAACCACACACGTGTCACTTACTGGAAGGGCTCTAGCGCTTCTCTTTTTGTGCCTAAGTTACGCCCTTGCGGAGTAACTTAGGATATTTCTCTCATCTGGGTAAATCGCATACTCTGGCTAGTTAGGAAATGACCATCTGACTTTGTCTTCGGCGATGTCCTTGTTTCGACGATTTCTAACCACTAGGTCGTCTGGGTTCGCATCCGGCGACTTTATCTCAACACGAGCCCGGAGCACGCCAACTTAATAATTGGCGACCACACGAGCCCCCTGACTTCCTTCCCTTCTGCCAGCCATGGGCCCTGCTCAACACGCCTACATAATAGCTCGCTGCCACGTCATCACTTTCGACTACCAGGACGGTACAATAAGCATGACCATTTATAGCATAACCAATATGTATTCCTTCATCAGATTTAGGATCAAATTTCCCCAGATTGTCTTTACCATTATTTAGAACAAAACATTTGCAGCCAAAAACCCTAAGATGACTAATGCTAGGCTTCCTACCTTTATACAATTCATAGGGAGTTTTCTTAAGAATTGGTCTAATCAAAGTTCTGTTAAGCACATAAGAAGCAGTGTATACTGCATCAACCCAAAAGTATTTAGGTAAACTAGATTCATTTAGCATAGTCCTAGCTAACTCCTCTAATGACCTATTCTTTCTTTCAACAACACCATTTTGTTGGGGTGTCCTAGGAGCAGAATAACTATGTGTGATTCCATGTTTTTCACAATATCTATCAAACTTTGCATTTTGAAATTCTCCCCTATGATCACTACGAATCTGTTTTATCCTATTTTTATTTTCATTATGCAAAACCTTAGCAAGTTTCTTAAAGGCTTTATATGCATCATTTTTATAAGCAAGAAACATGGTCCATGTATATCTTGAAAAGTCATCAACAATCACCAAAGCATAGTAACTTCCAGCTAAGCTAGCAGTCCTAGATGGTCCAAACAAGTCCATATGCAAAATATCCAAAGCTTTATTTGTAGAAACCATATCTTTTGATTTAAAGGTAGTTCTAATCTGGTTACCCTTTACACAAGCATCACACAATCTGTTATTTTGAAATTTTATGTTTGGTAAACCAGAAACAAGTTCCTTAGACTTTAGCTTATTCAAGTGATTTGTGTGAATATGAGCTAGCCTCCTATGCCACAGCCATGACTCATCACTTTTAGATAACAAACACTCATTTTCAAAACAGCTCTTTATAATATCTAAGAGATAGATGTTGTTTACCCTTTTTCCAGTGAACAACACCTTACCAAAAATTTCATTTCAAATTGTACAAGTGTTGGCTTCGAAATTGACCTTGTATCCCTTGTCACACAGCTGGCTAATGCTTAGAAGACTATGTTTTAGCCCTTCAACATACAGTACATTCTCAATAGTGGTTGAGTCTTTAGTACCAACATCTCCTCTTCCAAGAATTTTTCCTCTATTGTTGTCCCCATATGTGACATGCCCTTCAGCTTTGAGTTTCAGATTTATGAACTAGGTCACATCACCAGTCATGTGCTTTGAGCAGCCACTGTCCAGGTACCACTGGTTTTTCCTGTTGTTTTTTGAATCAGAATTAGATTCTTCATCATTCACCATAAAGCACAGATTTGCTTCCTCACTTTCGGTTGAAGAATTACTAGATGAGGATACATCATTTTCTTCCCATGAGATGTATGCTCTTTTGCCTTTGCTTCTTTCACTCTTCTTACTTGCTGATTTTTCCTTGTTTTGATTGTTTGGACAATCAACCTTTATATGACCTGATTTACCACATCCAAAACACATGTAATTGGAAGAATTCGAATCATTGGGTTTAGAGTACCTCTTTTGATGAGAATCAAATAAAGGAGGCTTTTATTAATGGAGGAAGAGGACATCCACCCTCACATTTGAAGTTCTTCCTTCTAGTCTTCTCAAAATTAAAAGATGACATAAAATAAAGATAAGGCCTGGTCCTGCCGACAACTTGAACGTGGAGGAATCGCTTTGTAGCACTCTCTGTCCCGTCTACGCGACTGTGTTCTCTGCAAAATCACCCTCAGAACCTTCTCTTGGATCTCCAAACGTGACCTGCAAAACACACAGACGGCGCCTCTAGCGGCCGTTTGCACTCCGACGATCGAGTTAGACCACAGAACCACCAAATGAGAAAAACTAGTAGTGTGTGTGAAAAACTCTTGCTCTCTTTTTTCTCGTATCCCCTCAATCTCTCCCTGATCCTATTTTATGTCTCTCTCTGTATCTGGGCCTAACATAATTCTGTTATGCCCCTCTGGCATGTGTCAGAACCCTATTATGCTTTTCTGAGACAATGTACCTCCAGAATCAGTAGAGTGTGGGTGTCTGTGCGTGTCCGCGCGTCTCTGCGCTTGGCTGCGCTTGTCTGTACCTTTAACGGTACGGAGTGCACCTTTATCTGGACCGCACCCTTCTCAGATGATGACACGTGGAGGCATGCGACTCACATCTGACCCTACACGTGTCACTACTTGAAGGGCTCTAGCGCTTCTCTTTGTGTACTAAGTTATTCCCTTGCAGAGTAACTTAGCATATCTCTTCCATCTGGGTAAATCGCATACTCTCAGGAGAACGCCAGGTGTGGCTCGTCTAGGCACACTCACCAAGCGTTGCTCTCTGCGTAGACGGCTTACCCTTCACGCTATCGCGCACGTAACGGGTTGAGGGAATCACCAATCACTGACTGGTTTACTAGTTCCCTCAGGCCACTCTCGTGCACGATTCCCTGAGATGTGCTCATGCGAGGTCCATGCGTAACGCTCTCGCTGCGAACCTCAGTCCCAGTTTAACTACGTGTAACACGAGACCCCGATGACCATGCACCCGATGACTGATCGGTGCTATATTGCTTCCCGCGTTCTGCCCCCAGGCGTTCATTTGGGAACTGGTCTGTTGGTGGCCATTTGATTACTGACCCCCGATCTCCGTTTTGGGTGATCTATCCCCTGACTTCGCTGCCGCCTGATCTGTCGGTGGTCATTTGGTTAGTGACAACCGATCACGTTCACCCCGATCTACGTGTCACCTGGTCCGCGTGTCACCTCGCAAGTGATCCACGTGGTTCTCTGCTGCTGACGTCATCGACTACCGATGACCGATCGGATCACAAGCCCCCAGTCTCGAGTCGTGAACTCGTTCTCGGCGAAGAGGCTAAGTGGTCGTGCCCTCAGTCCACGTGGCAAGTGGGACCGCATCACGTGCCACCTCACGTGCTGCTTCTTTAACATTTGGACTTCCTTCCTTAATCTCGTGACACGTAGCCCCATCGACGGCCAGCGTGGTGTGTCGCTAGCGCTTCTCTTATTCAAATAGGCGTGCGCCTTCACCGTTCCTTCATCTTCTTCAATCAACTCTTAGACTTCCTGCGAACTCTCTCCCTGCGCACCCATCCTTCTTCAAGTTTTATGCTTCCAAGCCTCTCGCGATCACCCAAAGGTATGGTTTTTCTTCTTCCTGGATCTATTTAGGTCATCTTTACCGATTGCATTTATCTTTCTCGTTATCATGCATTCATCTTCTCTATTTTCCCTCTCTCGACCCACGCTAGGGTTTTTTCGCGTTCTTGCTCTGATTTCTGCTTCTCCTTCTTCCTCTTTTCACCTGGGCATCTCTTTCTCCTTCCCCTTCTCTGTTTTCACCGAACCATTCATCATTCCCTCTTCTTCCATTCATTCTGACTTTTCGTTTTTCCTCCATTTGCAGCTATCTCGCGATGGCTCGCTTGAAACAAACCGCATGCATTATTGCCTCATCTTCTGGTGCACAGCCTTCCGCAAGTGCGCCAGCTCCACCACCGCCCGTTGCAACCTCCTACCATGACAACGCCAGGGTCTACGACTGGGCCCCCTCGAGGGATGCCCATCTGCGAGGGTCTACGTTGCAACCTCCTACCAAATCCGCATTCCTCCTCGAGGGATGCCCATCTGCGCGGACGATAGGGCCACCAATGGGGTGCCCTTCGTCTTCATCTACTCCGCCGTCTTCAAAAGGTTGAAGCTACGCCTGCCATTCACCTTTTTCGAGAAGGAGCTGATGATGGAGTTGAACGTCGCGCCCTGCCAACTCCATCCAAATGCCTGGGCTTTCATCCGGGCATTTCAGATTCTCTGCAATTACTTCGGACTCAATGCCTCCGTGGACGTGTTCCTTTACTTCTTCGAGGCGAAGAACCCCGGGGACAGGTCCTGGGTGAGTTTGAATGGGGTTGCTGGACGGGTGCTCTTGGGCCTGTACCAGCAATCCTTCAAAGACTGGAAAGGCAGGTTCTACATGATATCTGCCACCGCACAAAGTCCAACCCTGCTCGAGGGGTACCCCCTCTACTGGGTTCCTGGGGTTGAGTTCAAGAAACCCCGGGACCTTGAAGCCATGGCCCCCTACGAGCGCGAGCTATGTGGGCTGTTCCTGGGGGCCAAGTACAACTCTGCTCGCCTCATCAAAGATGAGTTCGATGTGTTGGCCCTGAAAAAATACATAGGTAGCTCTTTTCCCTCCACCTCTTAGGATACTTGCACCTTCTCATGCATGCTTGCATACATTTTGACTTATTTGCGTAACTAGGCCATCTAACTCTTCCTTTCCTCATCTATGTAGATTCAATGTCAGGGAAGGACAGGAGGAAAGCTTTGCTGGAGCTTGCCAAGCTTCGGGGGACCAAAGGAACTGGCTCCTCTTCTTCCACCACCGAGCCCATTGCAGCCCCTCCTCTCTCGGTCGCGCCAGCTGAAGGCCTCGAGCAAGGAAGGAAGAGAAAAAGACTGGTGAAGGCCTCTACTTCACTTGCTGCTGCTGCTGCTGCTCCCTCAACCGAAGAGGAAAGCTCTGGCTTTCCTCTTATACACCGCAAGAGGAAACTACCAGCGGTTGAGGGGGCCTCATCTCTTCAGCCTGGGGAGATCGAGGTGGTGGAGGTAGAGGAAGGTTCACCCCCTCCTCCCTCTACTCAACCTGCCCCAGAGCCCACGTGCCTTCCCTCTCCCTGCCAACAGCCGCCTCCAGCTTCTCAACCGTCATCTCCCCCCCAGCAGGCCAACCTCTTGGTCTATCTGCTCCTCCTGCTGGGGGCGCTTCTGCTCATCCGGGGGGTCTCCCGCCACCACTGCCAACCTCCACTGCTACTGCTGAATGTGGTGGGTCGAGCTCGCGACCAAGCGTCTCTGGGGCTAGCCACGAGAACTTCAGCCGGGTCATCACCTTGGTTCGACAGCTCATCAGCAACCGAGAGCTCGTCGAATGGAACGGGGATGAAGTGGACATGCACCTGGCTAAGCAGATGGTGCTCTCTTTGGAGTTTTCCACCCAACACCGCAAGCAAATAGCCCTGGAGAAGAGGGTAAAGGAGCTTGAGCATGACAAGGAGTCGCTGCGAAGTGACTTCGAAGCTGCCCAAGGGTCTGTAGATCTGATGCGGGGCATGGTGGAAAAAGCTAGGAGGGAGTACCTAGCGCAGGTCCAAGAGACCATCAATACTGAGATCTTGATGGGGCAAACCGTTAGCTCTCTGGACTGCGAGGTGGTGCAGCTGCGGGCCGAGACCTCCTCCCTACGCCAACTGAACTCTCAACTAGTGGGGGAGCTCGAGTCCACCAAGGAAGCGGCCGCTGCTGGAGAGAAGAGGCTTGAGGAGGTGGTGGGCAAACTGTCTGAAGCCAAGGGCCAACTGGAAGAGGCTGCCTCTTCCCTTGCTGCCCTTACCACTGAGAGAAATGCTGCGGAGGCCTTGAAGCAAAAACTGGAGGCGGAGAAAGCTGATCTGATGAACGTGGGTGCTGATGCCCTTACTGACGGATTCGAGCTGGCACTCGAGCAGATCCGATGCGTTCTCCCAGACTTGGACCTCTCGCAATTCAGCATTTATCACGAAGTGGTAGATGGAAAGCTCACCCCTCCTCCTTGATCTCTTCTCTTTTTTGTAAATTTATACTTCTGCACAACTTTTTAGTACTTGGCTTACTAGCACCCCTGGCTTTTCAAACCCTTAGCTGCCTGCGTTCACACCTGGGGTGAGGAAGACTTAGATCAGTGCCAGTACTCGCGCCTAGGGCGAGTAAGGCCTAACCGATCATCTGCACTTGCGCCTGGGGCAAGGAGGATTTTAACTTTAATACTTGCGCACACTTGATATGCTGGAAATTTTTTAATTGGGTGGCCTCGTTAAAAACCCTCCTTAGGGAAAAGAGTGCCCCCTTGTCTGTTCAACTGTTCCCACTATATACAAAGAATGTATCTTTCGCGCGAGAACGCAACTACTTTACAACTTAACTGAAGTAAAATTTCAAGTGGGTGGCGTTCCACGTTCTAGGGATTGCTCCTCCCTCCAGAGTTTCTAGCCGATAAGCTCCGTTCTCCAACGTCTCAATCACTCTGTACGGGCCTGTCCACTTTGGAGACAACTTGTTCTCCATCTCATTCTGATGCGCCTTTCTCATCACCAGGTCACCTTCCTGGAAGCGCCTGAGCCTCACCTTAGAGTTGTGCCTCCGTTCTAGTCTTCTCTTTACGGCTTCAGCACTGACTCTGGCTTCTTCTCGCACCTCGTCCAGTAGGTCGAGATTCACCTTTCGCTCTTCATTGGACCCTTCAGCAATGAAATTCAAGAATCTGGGGGAGCTCTCCTGTATCTCCACGGGGATCATGGCGTCTGTCCCGTAGACAAGGCTGAAGGGTGTCTCATGGGTGCTGGACTGTGGGGTGGTATGATAAGACCATACAATTCTGGGGACCTCCTCTGCCCAGCCTCCTTTGGCCTTGTCTAGTCTTCGCTTCAGCCCCCTGAGCAGTACTCGATTGGCCGACTCCACCTGCCCATTGGTTTGTGGGTGTTCCACTGAAGCGAAAACCTGTTGTATCTTTAACTCTTCACACATCTTCCTCAGCTGATGACTCGTGAACTGGGTGCCATTGTCGGAGACCAACCTCTTGGGTATTCCGAAGCGGCAGACGATGTTCTTCCAGACGAAGTGCTCGACTTTCTGTGCGGTGATGTGTGCGACTGGTTCTGCCTCCACCCACTTGGTGAAGTACTCGATGGCCACGATGAGAAACTTCATCTGCCTTATCGCCAGGGGAAAAGGTCCTAGGATGTCGATCCCCCATGTGTGGAATGGCCACGGGCTATGGATGGACCTCAACTCCTCAGGAGGTGCCTTGTGCCAGTCTGCGTGCAGTTGACACTGTTTGCAGCGCTGAGCAAACCTTATGCAGTCTTCCTTCAGCTTTGGCCAGTAGTACCCCGCACGGAGTATCCTACCTGCCAAAGCGCGACCACCTACGTGGCTTCCGCACACCCCCTCGTGCAGCTCAGACATGAGTCTGGTGCATTGCTCGTCGTGCACACAGATCTGCACAGGGTGAGAAATTCCAAATCTAAAGAGGTTTCCATCAATTAGAGTAAACTTACTTGAGCTCCTCTTTATCCTTTTTGCCTCTGCCACGTCAAATGGAAGTACACCATCTTCTAAGTACAACTGGTATGGTGTTATCCAGGTGTCGGGTTCCTTCACCGCGCGGACCTCCATCGACTCATCGATCTTCGACGGTCGCGCTCTCACCCTCGGTGCTTTCAACGTTTCTTGAGTCAACGACCGATGACCGATCGTTAGACGCTCCATTGATCTGCACACATGAAGTACCTGGTTGTCCGACACGAACGCTCGCGGTACCTTCAAGGTCTCCTGAATGACGGTCCTCTGCTTCCCCCCCTTGCCTGAGCTGGCCAGCTTGGCAAGCAGGTCTGCTCTGGCATTTTGCTCTCTTGGCACGTGCACCAATTCAAACTCGGTGAAGGACGTCTTCAGGAGCTGTACATACTCCAGGTAGGCTGCCATCTGGGGATCCTTTGCCTGGAACTCCCCTGTGACCTGCCCGGTGACTAGCAAAGAGTCGCTTTTGGCCAGCAGGTTTCTTGCTCCCATTTCTCTTGCTAGCAACATTCCTGCGACCACCCTGACTCGCGAGGAGCGATCGCACCTTCCTCTTCTTCTTCCACCTGAGCTACCTGGGAGCCCCCCACCGTAGCGTTCTCCATCCTCTGAGCACCCTGTGTTTCCCTAACCACCGATCGCTCTTCGCGCACACCTGGTGGGGGTGTCGTGGTGACGTGGCATACGCTTCTCTTCTGCTTTAGGCTGTTCTCATAACAGCGTCTAGTCTCAGCCTGATCCGACTTGATGGTTATTACGGTCCCCTCCATCGACGGCAGCTTCAGCTTCATGTGCCTCGTTGATGGTATTGCGCCCAACCTATTGAGGGTTGGCCTCCCCAACAAAATGTTGTACGCAGAAGGGGCGTTCACCACCAAGTACTTTATCCTTTCAGTGCGGGCTGTCGTTCCATCAGTGAACGTTGTCCTCAGCTCAATGTATCCCCACACCTCTACCTGATCTCCTGCAAAACCGTAGAGACACCCGGTATACGGCCTCAGTTGATTAGGGGACAACTGCAACTTGTTAAACGTCGGCCAGAACATGACGTCTGCCGAGCTTCCTTGATCTACGAGCACTCTGTGCACTCGTCTTCCTGCCGTGATGAGGGAAATGACCACAGGGTCGTTATCGTGCGGGACAACGTCCCGTAGGTCAGCTTTCCTGAACACAATATCTACTTCAGGGTAATGGCTCTCGTCTACCGAGTCTACCGCCATAACCGATCGAGCGTACCTCCTTCTCTGTGACGCGGTGCATCCCCCGCCAGAGAAGCCCCCCGCGATTGTTTGCATTTCCCCGTGTACAGGGACTTCATGCTGCTGTTCTCCAGCTTGGGATCCCGACGCGCGATCACCCTGCGGCTCACGCAGGTAGTCTGCCAGGAACCCAGACTTCACCAACTCTGCCAGTTGGTGTCCCAACGCCAAACAGGAGTGGAGTGTGTGGGCAAAGGCCTGGTGAAACTCACAACATTCATTTTTCTTCCTTCCCAGTACCTTATCTGTCTTCTCCGGTACTCGTAATCTCGCTGCCACAGCAGGAAGCGCGATGAGATCCGCCAATCCCACCATGAAATTGTATCTTGGGGGTGCGTTATTCTCCCTTGCACGCCCCCTGCTCTGATCCTTGCCTGGTGGATAGGGACGAGGTTTTCCCTGCACCTTCTTCCCCTCCTTGGCCTCATGCACCCTTGCTTGCTGCTGCGGCTTCCCTTGCCCTCCACGCGGTCTTGGTGGTGCAACACTTCCTCTTTTCTCAGAAACCTCTGTTTCTGCCACTATGTGCGCCACCGCGCGTCGTCGGATCTCTGCAAAGGTGCTGGGATGGCTCCTGATGAGGGACTCACTGAAGGGACCAGGCAACACTCCCTTCTTAAACGCGTGCACCAGCATATCCTCATCCTTGCTGGGCAGTCTAACCACTTGTGCTCCAAAGCGGTTGAGATAGTCCTTCAGCGACTCGCCTTGGTATTGTCGTACATCGAACAAATCGTATGACACCACTGCGGGTGCTTTGTTGACGATGTACTGCTCAATGAAAAGCTTTGAAAACTGAGGGAAAGACGTGATATGTCCTCCTGGTAAGCTCACGAACCACTCCATGGCGATTCCGCTTAGTGTGCTCATGAACATTTTGCAGTACACAGCGTCTGAGCCCCCAGACAACATCATCTGGGTGTAGAACGCCGTCAGATGCGCCTCCGGATCTTCTACCCCTGTGAACGACGCCTTTACCCCCACCAGGTTGGGAGGCACCATGGTTCCCATGACTTCAGTGGAGAATGGCATGGGGAACGCTCTTGGAGGCGACGGTTGCCTCGACACCCTTTCGTCAACCGCGTGTTCCCTCTGTGCCTGCAACGTCCTCCTCATCTCTTCATTGATGCGATTCAGCTCGTCGTTCCTACTCTGTGACGCAGCCAACTCCGTCTGCATCCTCTCTTGTTCAACTCTCGACGCTGCGGCGTTATCCTGCAGCGTGCGCACCATCTCCAGGACCTGCGCCATCGTCACAGCTCCTTCGTCAGCAGATGGCGCAGGTGATGGTTGTCTGTTTCTTGGCATCTTTCCCTAGCAAAGAACTTGGTAAAACTCTGGTAAGCTTCAAAAACTGTGGTGTATATGGGACCACGATTCACTCGTGCCCCACGGTGGGCGCCAAATGATCCTGCCGACAACTCGAACGTGGAGGAATCGCTTTGTAGCACTCTCTGTCCCGTCTACGCGACTGTGTTCTCTGCAAAATCACCCTCAGAATCTTCTCTTGGATCTCCAAACGTGACCTGCAAAACACACAGACGGCGCCTCTAGCGGCCGTTTGCACTCCGACGATCGAGTTAGACCACAGAACCACCAAATGAGAAAAACTAGTAGTGTGTGTGAAAAACTCTTGCTCTCTTTTTTCTCGTATCCCTCAATCTCTCCCTGATTCTATTTTATGTCTCTCTCTGTATCTGGGCCTAACAGAATTCTGTTATGCCCCTCTGGCATGTGTCAGAACCCTGTTATGCTTTTCTGAGACAATGTACCTCCAGAATCAGTAGAGTGTGGGTGTCTGTGCATGTCCGCGCGTCTCTGGGCTTGGCTGCGCTTGTCTGTACCTTTAACGGTACGGAGTGCACCTTTATCTGGACCGCGCCCTTCTCAGATGATGACACGTGGAGGCATGCGACTCACATCTGACCCTACACGTGTCACTACTTGAAGGGCTCTAGCGCTTCTCTTTGTGTACTAAGTTATTCCCTTGCGGAGTAACTTAGCATATTTCTTCCATCTGGGTAAATCGCATACTCTCAGGAGAACGCCAGGTGTGGCTGGTCTAGGCACACTCACCAAGCGTTGCTCTCTGCGTAGACGGCTTACCCTTCACGCTATCGCGCACGTAACGGGTTGAGGGAATCACCAATCACTGACTGGTTTACTAGTTCCCTCAGGCCACTCTCTTGCACGATTCCCTGAGATGTGCTCATGCGAGGTCCATGCGTAACGCTCTCGCTGGGAACCTCAGTCCCAGTTTAACTGCGTGTAACACGAGACCCCGATGACCATGCACCCGATGACTGATCGGTGATCTATTGCTTCCCGCGTTCTGCCCCCAGGCGTTCATTTGGGAACTGGTCTGTTGGTGGCCATTTGATTACTGACCACCGATCTCCGTTCTGGGTGATCTATCCCCTGACTTCGCTGCCGCCTGATCTGTCGGTGGTCATTTGGTTAGTGACAACCGATCACGTTCACCCCGATCTACCTGTCACCTGGTCCGCGTGTCACCTCGCGAGTGATCCACGTGGTTCTCTGCTGCTGACGTCATCGACTACCGATGACCGATCGGATCAAGGCCCAAGCCCAAAGCCCAAGCCCAAGAGCAAGAAGGCCAAAGCCCAAAGAGCCCAAGTCCATCACATGAGGGGCAAGGCCAAGCTTTGAAATACTCTTGTATAGTTTTAGGAGGTGTGGTTATTAAATAAAGGAGTGAGAAAATGTAAAATAAAGTCACATTGTCCATGTGACTTAGGAGAGTGGTGTAGGTGTAGTTTTTAGGAGGTGTCATAGTAGAAAAAGGTCACACCTCCCATGTGACTTGTTTTTGGTGGGAATTTCAAATGAGTTTATTTGAATTTTCCCACCTATTTTTCAGCACCTCTAGGCTATAAATAAAGGTGCTTAGCTTGTACAATTCAGATTTCAATTTAGACTAAAGAAACTATACTCAAATTTTGAGAGAGCATTGGAGAGCTTTGTGTCTTCTTCACTAGTCTTATCTTGATGGTTCCATGGTTACCTCAAGTGGCAGCTTGCACACTCATCTAGGAGTCTTCATCCTTCTAGTAGCGTGATCATCCAACCATACATCCATCTTCATGAGCTTTCTCCTCTCCTTCCTTCCTTCTCTTTCAATTGTTCATGTTTAGCTTGTTGTTCTTGAATTTCTGTTCAGCAGTTTTCAATCCTTAGATGTTTTGGTTCGGTTCCTTTGTTTCCATGTTGTTCATTGTTGTTCTTATTCATTTCCAGCCTTTATGTTCGGTTCATTTCAGTTTTTAGCTAATTCTATTCGGTGCAATTGCTTCTTCTTTCATTTTAATCGGTTCAATTTGACTATAATTGGAACTTCCATATGAGTTTGGATTTGGTGCTAGTTTTGGTGAGTTCTTGACTTAGAACATTGATCCAATTCTAAGAGAAAGTGTCTAACTATTGTCCAACTCAAGTTGATTCCTAAGAATGTCAAGAATCATTCTAATTGTGCTAGTGGAATCGCATCATCTTTCTTTGTTGAGTTCTGTCACGGTTTTTCTTTCTAAGAAACCTACTGAATTTTCTGGTGAGCAGACTCAAAGTCTCATCATGTTCAGGATCATCTTCTTCCTCACCTGTATCATGTTCCATGGTAGTTTTTAGGGCAATTCCTTTGGCTTTCTTTTCCACAGTTTCTTGTTCTTTCAATCTTTTCAGCTCTATTTCATGCTCCATCAGCTCGGGATGGAGGATCCTGAGGCGCACCTCACTGCATTCCACACGCAGATGGTGCTAGTAGGCGGCTCCGATGCCGTGAGGTGCAAGCTCTTTATGAGCACCTTGACGGGGATGGCCATGGATTGGTTCATCAGCCTTCCAAACGGCCATATCACCTCCTACCAGCAGCTGTCGCGGTTGTTTAGGGAGCAATACTTAGCGAACAGGGCCCTGCCGCCAGTTTCGTATGACCTGTTTGATGTGAAACAATATCAAGGAAACACCTTGAAGGAGTACATCAACCGTTTCGGGGCCCAAGTAGTAAAGGTTGGTACTACGAAAGAGCCCATGATAGTGTACGCATTCAGAAAGGGCGTGTGTCCCGGACCTTTTTACGAATCCATCATTCGCAATCGCCCCAAGACCTTCGCTGAAATAAGGCGTCGCGCGGTGGAGCATATCGCCTTTGAGGGAGAGGTGTGTGAGTAGCGCACCAGCGTTGTACCCTCACGACCGAGAGCGCAGACGCGGGCTCAACCCGTCAGGGTCAACGAGACCACGACAGGGAGCAAGAAGCCAGAGGGGAGATGCCCCTATGAGACAAGAAAACCCTAGCCCAGGGGTCGAGCGGGAGGAAATCGCCCGGCCAGGGAAAGGGCCAGACCAGTGAGATACGACTTTGTAGTGGAATTGAAGGACCTAATTGCCGTACCCAATATAGCTGAAAGGTTGAGGCGACCGGCGAAGATTGACAAGGTGCTAGGGCCTCGCAAGGACTCTTGGTGCGAGTTCCATGGAGCTTTCGGTCATCACATCAACAACTGCCTGTCGCTGGGATACCAGCTAGATGAGTTGGTGAGAAGCGGGTTTTTGAAGGATTACATCGCAGAGCCCGCCATGACCGCGACCCTGCCATCACCAGTGGAAGAACAAGCGCACGAGATGCCTGTCCTTGGCAAGGTCCACACCATTGCTGGTGGCTTTTCCGGGGGAGGACCCACTGCCTCCCAACGGAAGAAATAAGCGAGGGCGGTCAATTCAAATGAAGAAAGAATCTCAGGTAACCCGTGGGAGTCAGACCTCGTGTTCACGAGGGCGGATCTACAGGATGTTGTGCCGCACGACAATGACCCCGTGGGAGCCTACAACATCTTGTTGAGCAGACCGGTGTTGAACAGGCTGAACGCAGTAGCCTCCACGCGCCACATGAAGATGAAGCTGCCGGATCTTAGCGGCGTAGTGATCGTCATCATGTCAGATCAGGAAGAAGCGCGAAAATGTTATGAGAATAGTCTGAAAACGAAGAGGGGCGTGTTCATGGTGTTCGAGCGTCCGCCAAGTGCAGACACGACGATGGAGGTAGAACCCTTGAACGAGACGACGCCAACGGAGTCGACGCCTGGCGAAGCCACACCTGTGAGGGCGACGCCCGAAGCAGACACGCACGCAGAGGAGAGGCAGGATGACACATCGCCCGTAGAAGAGGCGATGCCTGGAAAGCACGACCGGGCGACGCCCCTTAAGGAAGATAGCAGGGATCAGTCGGCGGCCAACGCGGTGGAGAGGCAGATTGGCGGCAAAGCGTTCAAGCTGGGGCGTTTGTTGAACCAAGAAGAACAGGACGAGGTGGCGGAGGTGATTTCACGTCATTTAGATGCTTTCGCATGGTCCGCCTCAGACATGCCGGGCATCGACTCTGACTTTCTATGCCACCACCTTAGCATGGATGCCACGGTCCGCCCCGTGCGACAAAGAAGGAGGAAGTTCAATGAAGAAAGGCGGCTTGTGATAAGGGAAGAGATGCAGAAGCTGTTGAGCGTCGGACACATACGAAAAATCCAATACCCCGAGTGGCTGGCCAACGTCGTCCTAGTGAAAAAATCAAATGAGAAGTGGAGGATGTGTGTAGACTTCGGACCTGAACAAGGCATGCCCTAAGGACTCGTATCCACTACCCAGCATCGACGCCCTGGTGGAAAGTGCCTCAGGCTGCGAAATGCTAAGTTTCTTGGACGCTTTTTCGGGGTATAATCAGATCAAGATGCACCCGAGAGATGAGGGTAAAACAGCGTTCATGACCGAGACGTGCAGCTACTGCTACAAAGTAATGCCGTTTGGATTAAAGAATGCGGGCGCCACCTGTCAGAGGCTAATGGACAAGGTCCTGGTTCCCATGTTGGGAAAGAACGTGCAAGCCTACGTAGACTACATGGTGGTAACTTCGCGCGATAGAAGGCAACATACAACAGACCTGGAAGAGTTGTTTGCCACCATCTCGAAATATCGCCTCAAACTGAACCTTGAGAAATGTGTCTTTGGGGTTGAGGCAAGGAAGTTTTTAGGCTTTATGCTCACGGAAAGAGGAATTGAGGCAAACCCAGACAAGTGCGCAGCCATCATCGCCATGAGGAGCCCGACATCAGTGAAGGAAGTGCAGCAACTGACAGGGCGAATGGCAGCATTATCGAGGTTTGTTTCTGCAGGGGGAGAGAAGGGGCACCCCTATTTCCAGTGCCTCAAAAGAAATAGTCGCTTTGCATGGACCGACGAATGTGAAGGCACCACAAGATAGGTCATGCAAAGATCTAGTAAAGATGAAGAATGGGAGGTTTTAAGGTAATCTCTCGTACATATATATTTCTCCAAGGCTTCGGCGTTGTACTCCAAACTAATCAAAGCGGCAGCGTCAAAGCCTCCCGCCTCAGCCAAGATCCGGCATGCCACCTGGTCGTTCAAGGGTAGCCTCTTAAAACGTTTGGACTTCAAGGCTCTCGTCTCCCTCACCCAGTACAGTGGAAAACCATCCAGGGCAGAAGGCACGAGATCAGAACAACAAACTTTAAAAAATCTACCCATCCACCCTGTGAAGGAGTTTTGGAAGGGAGTTAGGAGGACCCTGCCGGGAACATTGCTGAGGGTCACCCAAAGGTTGTTCCTTTGCCTCTTCACCTCAAAAAAGAGAAGAAAGATGTCAACCGAGGGTGCGCACCCCAGAAAGCCAAAGAGTATGTCAAAGGCTTTGACGAAAGCCCAGCTGTTAGGATACAACTGGGCTGGAGCAGCGTTAATCTCTGTCAGTAGTTCCCTCTCAAACCTGGAGAAGGGCAGGCACACGTCGATGCTCTTGAAGACCACCTGGTATGAGCCCAGAGGATCCATCAAAGGACAGGTATATGCGGATTTTGTTGCAGAGCTCTCGCCTGGAGGCGAACAAGAAGTGGAGTCGGGATTGCAGTGGTTGTTCTCGGTCGATGGCTCTTCCAATCAGCAAGGAAGTGGTGCGGGGATAGTCTTGGAGGGACCCAATGGTGTGCTGATTGAGCAAGCTCTGCGTTTCGCCTTTAAAGCGAGTAACAATCAGGCTGAGTACGAGGCACTGATCGCAGGGATGCTCCTGGCTAAGGAGAAAGGTGCGCAGAACCTCTTGGTGAAGAGTGATTCACAGTTGATTACGGGACAAGTATCGGGTGAGTTCAAAGCAAAAGATCCACAAATGGCGGCGTATTTAAAGTACGTCCAACTGCTGAAGGGAGCATTTAGCGTTCTTGAGCTAATACATGTCCCACAAGAACAGAATGCCAGAGCTGACCTGCTGACCAGCTCAGGCAAGGGGGGCAGGCAGAGGACAGTAATCCAAGAGACGCTAAAAGCTCCGCGAAAATTCGTGGAAGACAACAAGGTGGATGTCCTCCATATTAGCACTGCGAGAGGGAGGCCAAGGAGTCACCGTTCCTTGACTCAAGATAAAATAAAGATACCCCATATCAGCACATATGCGGACACGCCCGAAGGAGGAAGGCATACGCAGATATATGCTTTAGCCGAAGGAGACACCTGGATGACGCCATACAGACGGTATCTGGCAGATGGGGTTCTCCCAGCGGAACCAGAGGAGGGCAAGAAGGTTAAGAGGAATGCCGCAAGATATACCCTAGCGGACGGAGTATTGTTCAGACACGGGTTCACCCACCCTATCCTAACGTGCGTAAGCGGCCACTAGTGCACCAGGATAATGGCGAGGAGTGCACCAGGATACTTCCAAATGGACCAGACCCTTCAGAATCACCGAAGCCAAGGGGAATGGTTCATACAATCTAGACACTTTGGAAGGAGGTCACATTCCGCGCAGTTGGAATGCGGCCAATTGGAAATTTTATTTCAGTTCAGTTATGTAATACGATTTGTAAAGGGGACACTCTTTTTCCCCCTCGGGGTTTTTTATTGAGGTCACCCAAGTAAAAAAAAAAAAAAAAAAAGTTCGAGAAAACTTTGTCTCAGTTTTTCTCTTCTCGTTCGAAGTATAAGGCAAAAGGTTAAGAAGATAAAAGACAAAGACTCAAAGCAGCGTCAGGCGTCGCCAAGATAAGGCATCGCCAAGACGAGGCGCCGCCAAGATCAAGCGTCGCCAAGATTAGGCGTCACAAGATTAGGCGTCGCCAAGAACAGGCGTCGCCAAATGACATGTCGCCAAAGGAAACGCCGCCAAGGTGGGGCGTCGCCAGAATGTAGGCATCGCCAAATGGGGAGATGGCATCGGAATTCAAACCAAGTGGTAAGAGCGCATGCATGCGCCTAGAGGTCAAGATAACAGGTATGTCCAACACGAGGCAAGATCCGGGAGTTTAGTCCTTGAGTAGGGGTTAAGGGATTCCTTCGGGTATGAATAGCTAGCCCCGGTATCAGATGTTCGATAAGGTAAAATCCGGGAGTCTTAGTCCTTAAGCAGGGGTTGAGGGACTTCTTCGGGACGCCCCCTCCTGAAGTATGAATAACTAGCCCCGGTGACGGACGAAAGCCTTCGCCTTGGTGTTTTTAGACACCCTGAGGACGATACGACGTTGTTATATCGGCCTCTCCAAGCGCGTGGGCACCAAAGCGCGACTTTGTCCCTAGTGTTAGACACACTAAGGGCACCCAGAGCAGGCCTCCCCTTAAGTGTGCACACTCAGTACAGGTAAAATAAACCCTCCTAAAAACAATGGAGGGGACTGCCGGAGGTAACAAGCGCAACATGGCAGAAGAAGCAGAAGTAGACGCAAATACACAAAAATAAAATGGGCAGCGCTTAAACAAAGCCAAAGTGTAGATCAAGAGTTAGAGTTAGAAATAAAGTTCGTGATAACGAAAAATTGGACAAATGGGGCAATCATGTACACGCCCTATGTTCATATGAAAAGCAATATCAGGCCACATCTCAGTGGCCTCCGGAGTCTGACTGGGAGGATGACGCAGCCCCGTTCTCGGCCCTCAACGCCTGGGCCAGCTGCGACCTTTGTTGTCGGTTTATCTTTGAACCTGCACCAAAGGAGACAAGCATGGTAAAGGAACCACAAGATAAGTCATGAAAAAATCCAGTAAAGATGAAGGATGGGAGGTTTTAAGGTAATCTCTCGCACATATATATTTCTCCAAGGCCTCAGCGTTGTACTCCAGACATATCAAGGCGGCAGTGTCAAAGCCCCCCGCCCGGCCAAGATCTTACAAGCCACCTGGTCGTTCAAAGGTAGCCTCTTAAGAGGCCTGGACTTCAGGGCTCTTGTCTCCCTCACCCAGTACAGTGGAAAGCCGTCCAGGGCGGAAGGCACGAGATCAAAACAACAAACCTTAAAGAACTTACCCTTCCACCCTGTGAAGGAGTGCTGGAATGGGGTTAGGAGGACCCTGCCGGGAACGTTGCTGAGGGTCACCCGAAGGTTGTTCCTTTGCCTCTTCACCTCAAAGAAGTAAAGGAAGATGTCCACGGAAGGTGCACACCCCAGGAAACCAAATAGTATGTCGAAGGCTTTGACGAAAGCCGAGCTGTTAGGGTACAGCTGGGCCGGGGCAGCATTAATCTCCGTCAGCAGTTCCCTCTCGAACCTAGAGAAGGGTAGGCTCACGTCGACGTTTTTGAAGACCACCTGGTAAAAGTAGAAAAAAGGGACTCCATTGTTGGCCCGCTCATCCCCACACACCGGCTCCCCTAAGGTGCAAGGGAGCACGGCGATGTCGTCATCATGCCTCTTCGCGAAGGCACGATGATCATAGGAACACGGGTCCCCCACATGTTCCCTCAAGGCCTTGGAGGAAAGTAGGCTAGAGCACTCATCGAGGAGCTCGCGCGAGGCCCACGCGTAAAGATCTTGAGGTTTGGTCCTAGGGGAAGGAGGATTGGTAGACATGCCGGCACTAGCTATTGGCGAAAGAACCAAAAGATCAAAGGAGAAAGAGGCGGTAGGAGTGCAGAAGGGAAATGTCAACGAGAAAAGAACTCTTTGGAAGGAAGAGGAACGGTGCGAAGAAGATGCAAAAACACAGAAATGACGAGTGCAAGTACGGGATTTCAAAGACCCAAACATTGTAGTTGAGGCGCCAAAGGACGCGAAAAGGGAGATGGGAGGACGACTCTTAGCGTCACCTTTTCTCGCTCAGAGAACGTCGTGTCGACAGCGTTCCCGAGGGTACGACGCGCCGGCGAAGAAGAGAGCATCTTCTCAAAAGCTCAGAAAATCAGAAAATGTCAAAATCAAATCGAACAGGGGAACGTCCCCTCAGTAATACGGAAAGTGCCACGTAGATGGCATGGGCGAGACCTTGGTCCTTTTGCTAAGGCAAACGTCCCGCCCTCGGGCGTTGACCGGAATCAAAGTCAAAGTCAACGTCAAGGCCAAAGTCAACAGATTGACCGCACAGGGCATCGCCAAGACATGGTGTCGCCAAGGTAGGGCGTCGCCAGTATAAGACGCTGAAGGTGTCGCCAGTATAAGACGCTGAAGGTGTCGCCGGTATAAGGCACTGATGGCGTCGGCCCCCCGATGCCTACAGGTAGGAAAGACTGTGGAGGGGGGCGAAATCGCCAGAAGCAAAGCAAGCCATCAGCGGCGTTGCTCCCCGATACCCATGGGAGGGAAAGTCCATGGAGGGAGCGACCCCATGGGGGGGCTTCAAGCCTGCCTAGTGCTTGGCGTTTCTAGACACCCTGAGGACGATACGGCGCTGCTGTAATAGGCCTCTCCTCAGGCGTGGGTGCCAAGCACCAAGAGTTAAGGGACATATTGCCTTGGTGTTAGAGGCACTCCATGGACGATACGGCGCTGTTAGAGAAGCCTCTCCATGGGCGTAGGCACTGAAGCGCGACTTTGTCCCAGGTGTTTAGGCCCAGAGCAGGTCTCTTCTCGAGCGTGGACACTCAGTACAGAAGACAGATGAGCCTCCACACCCTCGAGCGATGACGAAGCCGGAAGAGATCAAGTTCAACTTTTTCATTTGAGCAATGGCGGAGCAGCCAGCGCCTTCACGAGGCAGGGCCCTTGTAGATACGAAGGCGGAACAGGTTTCGAGGTGAAAGTTAGAAGTGATGGGTAAAAGAAAGAGAAGGTTACGTGCTACCTAAGCGCCATAGGTACAAGTTCGCCCAGTATAGCGAAAAAAACAGATAGAAGTACAGGCGAAACAGTTGAAGCATACAAGAATGAAGAACAAAGGTAAAGATAACAGTCAAACAACACTTAATTCCTCATAAACATGCAAATGTTAAAGATTAAGGACAAGGATAATGCAATTAATACCCACTGTTCCAACAAAATACAAATAGTTCAAAGTATTTACGAAGTTA
Source organism: Phaseolus vulgaris (assembly GCF_000499845.2). Classification (NCBI taxonomy): domain Eukaryota; kingdom Viridiplantae; phylum Streptophyta; class Magnoliopsida; order Fabales; family Fabaceae; genus Phaseolus; species Phaseolus vulgaris. The sequence continues at coordinate 74,769 of NW_027174117.1, read as the reverse complement.
TCAAGCGCAGGAAAAACGTAAAGAGCAAAAGACGGAGGCTGAGGGTTTGCAGTTCAATCGCCCAGTTCAAGAGGCACAACTTTCCCATCGACGGCGTGGTGGGTAGGGTCACAGTTCGAGACATTGATCCCTGGGTTCTCGCAAGATGCTTGAACCAGAGCCTCCTGGAAGCCCTCGTCGAACACGCCCGCCATCTCGCGGTGAGCTCCTGGACTTCCCTCTCCAGCTCGCTGATCCTGGAATCCTTGGACGCCAGCTGTTTGTCCAAGAACTCCTTCCCCACCAGGAGCTTGTTGGCTTCAGCTTGGAGAAGGTCAAAGGCCTCGACCTTCGCCGCCAGGGCGTTCTCAGTCTCAGCCAGCTTTTGCCTCCCAACAGCGTACAGTTCTTCAAGTTTTCTCTGTTGCACTTCGGAGGCACGAGCCACCTCTTGGAGACCAATATTCTGGATTTGGTCGGAGGTGAGGTGGGCTAGCAAGTCTGCATACGCCTGTTCAACCTCACGCGCGTAAGCTTCAGCCCCGTCTTTACCCTCTTGGGCCAGCCTCAGTGAAGCTTGGTGGGCTTCCTCCTTAAGCCCCCAAGCTTGCTTCTCCTTTTTCAGCTCCCCCGTCTCTTGCTTCAGTTTTCAGAGGATCTCTTTTCCTTTGGCAACACTTTGAGCCTGGGAGCGCCAATCGAGGGCTACCGCCAAGAACGCCCCCATATAGTAAGGCATGCCTCCTCCCCTCTGAGGGTTTTCTGGCGACATCCCTTCAGTGAACCCCTGTGCCAACTGCCTGTAGACAGGGGGGGAAGCAGTAGTTCGCGGGAGGAGGGGCCGGGAGCCGACGCGGGAGGAACAGAGCTTACCTCAACTCTCTCAATCTCCAACTTTCTTCAACACACATTCGATCACCAAAAGGTAACTCTTTTACGCCTTCTGTTGATACTTCTTGCATTTTGACCGATTCGCATCATCCATTATCTGTCTGGTGCATACGTTGTGGGCAGTTTCTTCCTTTTCTCCCCTTTCGTAACTTAGGGCTTCGTCTTCCATCACGTTCATCCCAACGAACTCTTGTTCGTTCGTTCTTCTTTCTTCATCCTCAATCGAGTCGTTCTCTGTAACCTTTGTTCATCCCTTTCCTTTTTCCCTTGCAGTTCCTGCGATGGCTCACGCGAAATCCACCGCGAACCCTCCTCCTTCATCGCGAAACCCTCCACCCCAAGCGCGTAGGGTTGCCGCTGGGGCGAATCCTCCACAGCGCGTAACCCGCCACGAGCCTCCGGCGCTTCTTCCGCACAGGCTGAGAGGCCTGCTCCTTCTCACGCCAATCCCACTCCAGCAACTCCACCAGTCGCCGGAGGAGCCTCCGTTCCTACACAAGACTATAAGAAACTCTACCCGTGGGTCACCCCAACTTTGCTGAAGGAGACCTCTTCAGTAAACTCTGCGTTGGCGGTGCTACAGTTGAAGAAAGGGGACGAACCCAACCTCTCGTTCCACAAGGAGCACGACGACAAGTTAATGGTGTTGCCTTGCCCTTCCGACGTGCCAATCTGCGCGGATGACAAGGGGAACAACGACGAGTTGTTCTGCTTCGTTTACACCACTTTATTCAAGAAGGTGAAACTCAGGTTTCCCTTCACCCGCTTTGAACGAGAGCTACTAACCGAGCTCAACATTGCCGCTGCCCGGCTCCATCCCAACAGCTGGGCATTCGTGAGGGCATTTCAAATCATGTGCGCGCACTTGGGACTACCGGCCTCGGTAGATGTTTTCCTTTTCTTTTTCGAGGCCAAGAATCCCGGAGACCGCCCCTGGGTGAGCTTAAACGGGATTGCTGGGAGATCGATCCTCTCAATCTTCCAGCAATCCTACAAAGACTGGAAAGGAAAGTTTGTCCAAGTGTGTCAAAACGATCAAGACCCCTCGCTGCTCGATGGCTTCCCCTTGTATTGGGTAAACAAGGGGAGCAAGGACTCCAAAGAAAACTTCAGAAGGCCAAGAAGTCCTGACAACATGGGTGAGTTGCACAAGGACCTCTGCCTTTTCTGGAAAAGGGTGGCTGATGCCCACATTAACTTTCCTACTTCCTCAATAATCACCATCGAATTCCTCGAGGGTCAACTCGAAGCCCACATCGGTAAGCCCCACCTCACAATCAAATTTAACACCAACTTGGCATTTTTTCCGTTCTACTTTGGCATTCCGTTATTAACCTATGTGCTGCTTGTGTTATCCCTGTACATACATGCTTGTATTTTCTGCTTCTGTTTTAATTGCTCACCTATTCTTTACCTTGTGCAGATAACATGCTGGGAAAAGGTAATCTGGCTGAATTAAGGGCGATCGCCCGAACTCACAAACTGGCGGCGAGCTCCCAAACCGTGCCCAACTCGATGGTGGAGATCGCCGTTGCTCAGGGCAAAACTCCCCCCCGAGGTGCAACCTCTTCCGGGGTACTACCCGCACCTCAACGAAAAAAATTGATCTTGAGGAAGCCAAAAAGAAAAACTCCCCAAGTGGTACAAGAGGATGAAGAGGATGAAGAGACCATCGAGGATGGCCTCGTTACCAAGAGGACAAGGGTGGCTCCCAACTCCAACACCTGCACAAGGATGCTTCGTCCCTCTTCGCCACCTGCACTCCCAACTCCAACACCGCCTTCACCCCCAGCTCCAACACCGCCCTCACCTCTAGCTCCAACACAACCAGTCCAAGCAACACCCTTGGCTGTCACACCCCCTGCGGTTGAAAGCAGCAGCCCCAATTTCATAGAGAACCCTCCAAGCGCCTCCACGCCGTTCGTATCTGCTGGAGAGGGTCCTCCTTCAACCACCTCTATTGTTGGGGCCGCACCAGGTGGAGATGAGAGTGCTCACAACTCTCCAATACTCATAACCGAATCTCCCACTTCACCACCACGCCAAGAAGCCCCCCTCGCCCTTCAAACTCAAGAGGGTGGTGGTGAAAGTCAACACCAAGCTCCTTCAGCACCTCCGCCAGCAACAACTTCAAACCTTCCCGCCTCCATCGAAGAGATCTGGGGACCCTTCACAGCCAAACTGAAGATGATGGCAGAGGATCTCCCCTCGATTATAAAAAAGGCTGTGAAGAACACGAGCAAGAAGCTTCAAGATGAGAATGCGGCGCTCAAGGAGTCAAACCGCCTGATAAGGATGGAGGCAGAGAAGCTTTCTTGCAATCTGATGATGGCGGAGATCGACCATTCAAGGCTGGAGGATGCCATGGACGTTGAACTAAGGGGCGCGCGTAAGGAGGCCTCCGATCTTTGCTAAAAACTGCACCTCCTAGCTCAAGAGAAAATTGAGCTGGAGAGTAAGCTGGTACCCTACATGCTCAAGGTGGCCAACTTGGAGGCATCAATGAAAGCAGATGCGACGGATCGGGAAGTCCTCCTCGGGAAGGTCGAGAAGGAGAGGGACGACACCATGGCTGAGCTCGCCAAAGCTCAAGAGGAAAAAAAGAAGATTGCTGCAGAGCTGCCCAGGCGCGGGACGAAGGCAAAAAGGTTGCTGAAGACCTTGCTCAAGCTCGCGGGGAAACTGAAGAGCTGAAGAAACGAACTGACGAGCTGAAGAAACAAACCGAAGAGCTCGAGCAAAGCTCCGCCCAAGTCCTTGCCGCCAGGTTCGCCGCCGCCCTGGAGCAAGTCGCTTGCCAATACCCCGAGCTTGATCTGACCATGGTGTCCATTTGCAACGAGGTGGTGGATGGGAAGATCGTACCCTCGGAAGACTAGCTGCCTCTCCTCATCACATCATTTTTGAAAACTGCTGCTTATCTTTCAATTGTAATAGTGGCTTATGTGTAAACTTGTACTGACATTGCTTTTATATAACTTCTTCTGCTTTTTGCACCTCATCTTTTTGTTTACTTCGCATTCTTTAACCTTCATCTGCTTTCTTACTCGCTGTATGGTTGATCAACTTATCTGGTGAAACTTGCTTAAACAAATCAACCCAGCGATACTCTGGGCTCAACTATTCACTCACCGCCTTTCGGATCCTTCTCTACCTCCCTGAGCTTCAGAACAAGGAGCTGGATAGCGAGGTGTTCTCTGTGAACTTACCTTAGCCATCTTTTAAACTTCTTTCACTCTTCACGTCATACCTGAACTCGTTCAGGACGAGAAGGATTTTATCTGCTTCACACCGCCTACAAGCGTGGAAGCTTCCTCTGGTTGTACTAAGTCAATATTGATGTTTCACCTAAAGGGGGAAAGGCGTTTTCCTTCCCTTCCCGTCGTTTAAGGTCACGAACACCCCTGACTTTTCAATTCATCTTGCCTGAACTCACTCTGAGGTGAGAAGGACTTTTTCTGGGTCCTCAACTTGCCCAAAGGCAAGGAGGACTTCTTCTTGCCTACACTTTCTCAAAGGCAAGGAGGACTTCTCTTTTTCTCGCCTGCGCTCGCTCAAAGGCGAAGAGGTCTTCTTCTACTCTCGCCTGCGCTCGTTCAAAGTCGAGGAGGACTTCATCTTGCCTGAACTCACTCATCGGCGAGAAGGACTTTCTCTTGCCTGAACTCGCTCAACGGCGAGAAGGACTTTATCTTGCCTGAACTCGCTCAACGGCGAGAAGGACTTTATCTTGCCTGAACTCGCTCAATGGCGAGAAGGACTTTATCTTGCCTGAACTCGCTCAATGGCGAGAAGGACTTTATCTTGCCTGAACTCGCTCAACGGCGAGAAGGACTTTATCTGGTGCCTCAACTTGCCCAGGGTGTACATCTCCTTCCCCCTGGATGCACTGAGGACCTTTTCTCTTTCTCGCCTGCACTCGCTCAAGGGCGAGGAGGTCTTTTACTCTTTCTCGCCTGCACTCGCTCGAGGGCGAGGAGGTCTTTTACTCTTTCTCGCCTGCACTCGCTCGAGGGCGAGGAGGTCTTTTCTTTTCTTGCCTCCAAACGCACGAGAGCGCTGAGGTCTTTAGTCGTCGCTGGTGCCTCCGATCGCCGAAAGACGATGAGGACTTTAAAACTTTAACTGATGCCGCCAATCGCCGAAGAGCGATGGGGACTTTAAAACTTTTTCTTAGAAAACATGCAGCATAACTTTAAACTTGCCTTGAATCACGTACGAGTGATAAGGTCTTTTTTCTTAAAACTTTCGAAACAACAAGCATGCAATCTTAGAAACTTTAAACTCTTTGAAAACTCTTCTTTATTGGGTAGCCTCATTAAAAATCCTCCTTACGGAAAAAAGAGTGCCCCCTTCAAACCATTTTAACAGAAAGCTTGCAAATCTCTTCATGTTCGTTTTTACTTACAAAGCTTTAACTGTAATATAACTTGAGGTGTGTGGCGTTCCAAGTGCGAGGAATCGCCCCTCCTTCCAATGTCTCTAAGCGGTAGGCGCCGTTCCCGAGCGCCTCGGTTATTCTGAACGGTCCTGTCCACTTAGGCGATAACTTGTTTTCCATCTCGTACTGGTGGGCCTTCCTCATCACCAGGTCGTCTCTAAACTGCCTTGGCATCACCTTCGAGTTATACCTTCGTTCAATCCTCCTTTTCACTGCCTCAGCCTTTACCCTTGCCTCCTCCCTGACCTCATCCAGTAAATCCAGATTCAACCTTCTTTCTTCGTTCAAGTCTTCCGCCACAAAGTTCTGGAATCTCGGCGAGCTCTCCTGGATTTCCACTGGAATCATCGCATCACATCCATAGACCTAGCTGAACGGGGTCTCATGGGTTCCTGACTGCTCGGTGGTTTGGTACGCCCAAACTATGCGGGGTACCTCTTCAGCCCACGATCCCTTGGCTTTTTCTAGCCTTCTCTTCAAGCCTCTTAGCAACACCCGATTGGCAGACTCTACTTGGCCATTTGTCTAGGGGTGCTCGACGGATGCAAACACCTGCTGAATTCCCACCTCTCCGCACAGCTTCTTCAGTAGGTGACTTGCAAACTGAGTCCCATTGTCTGACACCAGGCGCTTAGGCACACCAAACCGGCACACGATGTTCTTCCATACAAAGCTCTCAATCTTGTGTGCGGTGATCTGGGCTACTGGTTCTGCTTCGATCCACTTGGTGAAGTATTCAATCGCCACCACCAAGTACTTCATCTGTCTGATCGCCAATGGGAAAGGTCCCAGGATGTCAATTCCCCAAGTATGAAACGACCATGGGCTGTAAATTGACTTTAACTCTTCTGGAGGCGCCCTGTGCCAATCGGCGTGCTACTGGCATTGCTTGCAACACTGTGCATACTTCTTGCAATCCTCCCTCATCGTTGGCCAGTAATAACCTGCACGGAGAGTTCTTGTAGCCAGGGCTCGACCCCCAACCTGACTCCCACATATGCCCTCATGGAGCTCGGCCATGATTCTTGTACATTTTTCTCCGTGCACACATTCCAGGAGTGCGTGTGTGAACCCAAACCTGTACAACTCGCCATCAATCATGGTGAACTTGCTGGAGTTCTTGTTTATCTTTCTAGCCTCCGTCGGATCCAGCGGGAGAAGTCCATCCGCCAGGCAACACTGGTACTATGTTATCCACGTGTCTGGCTCGTGCGTAGCGCAGACCTGCGTCATGTTCACCCTCTCCCCCCGACATGCTCTTATTCTTGGCGATCTCAAGGTCTCCTGAGTCAAGGATCTGTGACTCCTCGCCGCTTTCTCCGTCGACTTGCTTATCTGAAGAACTAGGTGGTCTGCCACAAATGCTCTAGGCGTCTTCAGAGTTTCTTGGATCACTATCCTCTGCCTACCCCCCTTGCCCGAACTGGCGAGCTTAGCTAACAAGTCTGCTCGGGCATTTTGCTCTCTGGGCACATGCACCACTTCAAATGAGACAAAGGAACTCTTCAACTCCTGCACATACTTCAAGTAAGCCGCCATTTGTGGATCCCTGGCCTGGAACTCGCCTGTTACTTGTCCTGTGACTAATAATGAGTCGCTCTTAGCCATCAGCACCCTAGCCCCCATCTCCTTGGCCAGCAAGATTCCGGCGATCAGCGCTTCATACTCTGCTTGATTGTTGCTGGCTTTGAAGGCAAACCTCAGGGACTGCTCTATCAGCACGCTGTTGGGCCCCTCCAGAATGACTCCAGCATCGCTACCCTGCTGGTTTGACGATCCGTCCACCGAGAGCACCCAACGAAAATCATCCCCTTCAACTCGTGTTGCTTCTGACGAGAGCTCGACCACAAAATCAGCGAAAATCTGCCCCTTGATCGGACCTCGGGGCTCATATTTGATGTCGAACTCCGACAGCTCCACCGCCCACTTGACCATTCTCCCAGCTACATCAGGCTTCTTCAGGACTTTCTGGATGGGCAAGTCGGTCATCACCAGCACTGTAAAACTGTGAAAATAGTGGCGCAACTTCCTCGCCGAAAATACTACAGCCAGTGTAGCTCTTTCCAAGGCCTGATACCTCACCTCCGGGCCTTGCAACACCTTGCTGACGAAATAAATAGGCTTCTGAGCCTGGTCTTGATCTTGGGCGAGCACCGCACTCACCGCCCTCTCAGTCACAGCAAAATACAACCTGAGAGGGGTTCCTACTAGGGGTTTGCACAAAACCGGCGGGCTCGCCAAGTACTCTTTAAGGTTCACGAAGGCTTCTTCACACTCCTTCGACCAGACAAACTTGTTGTTTCGCCTCAAACATTGGAAATACGGATGGCCTTTCTCTCCGCTAGCTGATACGAAACGAGACAAGGCGGCCATCCGACCTGTAAGTTGCTGCACCTCCTTCACGGTAGCCGGGCTCCTCATCGCCAATATGGCAGCACACTTATCAGAATTTGCCTCTATTCCTCTTTCAGTTAAGAGGAATCCCAAGAACCGCCCTGCCTCCACGCCGAAAATGCACTTCTCGGGGTTTAACTTTAATCTGAACTTGGCAATCGTGGTCAACAACTCCTCCAGATCCGAGACGTGCTTGCTCTTCTCTAACGAGGTCACGACCATGTCATCTACGTACGCTTGCACATTCCTTCCCAGCATTGGTGCAAGTACCTTATCCATCATTCTTTGGTACGTGGCCCCCGCATTCTTCAGCCCAGAGGGCATCACCTTGTAACAGTAGCACGACCTCTCAGTCATGAAGGCAGTTTTCTCTTCATCCAAAGGATGCATCTTTATCTGATTATAGCCCGAGAAGGCGTCCAGAAAACTCAGCAATTTGCACCCTGTTGCACTGTCGACCAGGGCATCTATGCTTGGCAAAGGATACGAATCCTATGGGCAAGCCTTGTTCAGGTCAGTGAAGTCGACACACATGCACAATTCCCATTGCTCTTCTTCACCAGCACGACATTAGCCAACCACTCAGGGTACTGGACCTCCCTGATATGGCCTGCGGCGAGGAGCTTCTGTGTTTCATCCCTAATCGCCTGCCTCCTCTCCTCGTTAAACTTCCTTCTTCTCTGCCGCACTGGTCTGACTTGTGTGTCCATTGCCAAATGGTGACACAAGAAATCGGGGTCAATTCCCGGCATGTGTGAAGCAGACCACGCAAAAGCATCCAGATGTCGTTCTATCACCTTGGTGATCTAATCTTGGAGCTGAGCCTCCAAAGATCTTCCCAGCTTGAATACCTTTCCCCCGATCTCCCTTTCGAGCCATTCCTCGACGGGTTTGGGTCTGGTTTCCCTGGCGATCACCGCCCTAGCGATTCCCAATTCCCTCGCTTCCTCTGGGCGGTTCCTCGCCTCTTCTTCCCGTCCGCCACTCTCTCCCTCAACCTCAGCATCCACCATGGTGACATCGCCTCCGGCGGCCACTTCCATCGCCGCATCAACAACTCGCCATTCTGTTGGCTAGGGCTTCACACCAGGAGGCGGTGTCGTGGTGATGTAACTTATTGACCTCTTATTCTTGAGGCTATTCTCATAGCACTTCTTCGCCTCCTTCTGGTCAGATCTGATGGTGATCGCCACCCCCTCCATCGATGGTAACTTAACCTTCATGTGCCTGGTTGAGGGCACAGGTCCTATTCTGTTGAGGGTTGGTCTCCCCAACAGAATGTTATATGCTGAGGGGGCATTCACAACGAGGTACTTGATTTTCTCCGTCCTCGAGGCCACCTCATTCGTGAACGTTGTTCTTAGCTCGATGTACCCCCTGACCTCCACCTGATCGCCAGCGAAACCATACAAACACCCTCCATAGGGTCTTTGCTGGTCAAGGGGTAGTTGCAACTGTGTGAAAGTCGGCCAGAACATTACATTCGCCGAGCTTCCTTGCTCCACCAGTACCCGGTGGACCTTCCTTCCCACCGTGACAAGCGAGATAACTATGGGATCGTTGTCGTGAGGCACAACGTCCCTAAGATCCTCCTCTGTGAACGTGATGTCCACATCTGGCGAGTGATCCTCGAACATATCCACCGTCATCACAGACCTTGCGTATTTTTTCCTCTGTGACGCAGTGCATCCACCACCCGAGAATCCTCCAGCGATGGTGTGGATCTCGCCATGAGTGGGCATCTCATGCTGCTGAGCCTCTCCACCCGCCGGCTGGGAGCTCGACGCACCTCCCGTCCTCTTGTCCAGCAGGTAATCGTTCAAAAAACCGTTCTTGACCAGATCGTCGAGTTGGTAGCCCAGGGCCAAACACGAATCAACATTGTGACCTAAACTCTGGTGGAACTCACACCAGGCGTTTGGTTTTGGTCCTAACACCTTGTCTGATGTGATTCCACTAGCCATATAGAGAATGATACTTGACATTCTTAGGAATCACCTTGAGCTGGACATTATTGAGGCACTTTTCTTAGAGTTGGATCATTGTTCTAAGACAAGAACTCACCAAAAACTAGTACCAAATCCCAAACTCATTTGGATGTTCCACATATTGTCAAATTGAACCAAAAGAGATGGAAGAAAGGCAAAAACACTAATTAATCAACATAAAACAGTAAGGAACCGAATCAAATTGCTGGAATTGAAGAAGAAAAGATGAAAAATAGCCAAGAACACAAATGAACCATAGCTACACAAAACAAGCTGAAATTGCCGAACCAAAACAACTAGAAAACAAGCTAAAACAAGGAAATTAACAAGAGAAGAAAGGAAGGAGAAGAGAATGCTCATGAGGATGGAAGAATGGTTGGATGATCACGCCACTAGAAGTATGGATGCTCCTAGATGAGTGTGCAAGCCGCCACTTGAAGAAACCATGGTCCTTCAAGATAAGACTAGAGAAGAAGGCTCAAAAGCTCTCCAATGCTCACTCCAATTTTGAGTATAGTTTCTTTAGACAAATTCAAATCTGAAAAATACAAGGAGAGCACCTCTATTTATAGCCTAAGGTGCTGAAAATCAAAATTAAGAGAATTCAAAATTCCCTCCTAAACTTACTCAAAACCAGCGCCTAAACCTATGCATGAGGAAGGTGTGATCCCTTCCTTCACTTTGGCACCTCCTATTCTACTCCTACACCTATCTACTAATACACCCCCCCTCCTAAAGCTCCTAACTAAAGCCTAAAAGATGCTATAACAAAAGAGGTTTCTAATGTTTCCCTCTAAGCACCTTCAACTAAAGAAATTACAAAAAAGAGAAAATAAATGTCCCCTAGCTCCTAAAGCTTTGAACATGCTTCTTGTAATCCTTTGAGGTGGGCTTTGACCTCCATGGGCGTCCTCTATTTGTGCCTCTACCTCTTCTTGATCTTGTTGATTGGCCTCCATGTCCTCTTGAGCTTGATCTCCATCATTGTCGCCCACTTTCTCAGGCGCCTTAAGCCTGGCTGCTATGTTGGGAATGGCGATCAGATCCGCCAACCCCATGACAAACTTGTACTTTGATGGGCAATTATATTCCCTAGGGCGTCCCGGGCCCCTTCCCTTGTTCTTCCTCGGATCATAAGGATGGCGAGTCCTTTGATCCTTCTTTGCCCCCATCGTCTCCAGCACCCTCTGCGGCTGGATACTAGTCTGGGCACGTGGCCTAGCAGGGGCCACACTCCCTCTCTTCTCGGCGACCTCACTCTCGTCGGCGATGTGGTCCACCACAAGTCGCCTTACTTCAGCAAACGTGGCGGGGTGAGCTCTAATCAGCGCCTAACAGAAAGGTCCCGGCAGCACGCCTTTTTTGAAGGCGTATACCAGCATCTCCTCGTCTTTAGCAGGCGAGCAGACCATCTGTGCTCCAAAGCAATTCAAGTAGTCCCTGAGGGACTCTCCCTGGTACTGCCTTATGTCGAACAGGTCATAAGACACCCTAGGTGGCGCCTTGTTCACAATGTACTGCTCGACGAAAAGCTTGGAAAACTGCTGGAAATTGGTTATGTGACCTGTAGGCAAGCTCACAAACCATTCCAGCGCTGTTCCCTAGAGCGTGCTCACAAACATCTTGCAATATACAGCATCCGAGCCTCCTGACAGCATCATCTGCGTGTGGAACATGGTGAGATGTGCCTCAAGGTCCTCCACGCCGGTGAAAGAAGCTTTCACAGGTACTACGCTCGCAGGGATAGGCGTGTCTGTGATCGCCTGAGCAAACGGCATAGGGAAAACGCGCGGTGGCGACGACGACGCGACCTCTTCAACAACTGGGCATCCTCTCTGCTTCTGAAGAGCTTGACGCAAGTCCTCAGTCACTCTGCTTAACTCTTCATTCCTGGCCTGAGAGGCGACCAGGTCTTCATGCATCTTCGCTTGCTCTATGCGCGATGCCTCCACATTCGCCTGCAGCGCACGCATGATCTCCATCATCTGCGCCATGGTCATGGCGCCTTCTGTAGCAACTGGCACAACGGGACTTGAACGGTTGCTTCTCATCTTTCTCATGAAAACTCAGCAAACCAAACTTCAACGAACAAAACCTTCTCCAGCAAACAATCGATCCAGCAATCAATCTTTCAGAAACTCCCAAGAACTTCCAAAAACACAACCACAACAGCACGCCGATAGATTCGGACGTCAAAACCTTCACAGAAACTTGCACTCTCACCACGAACCTACCGCTCCTCCAGCAAACTCCCGATTCACCAACCAGAAACGCAAACGAACGGAAAAAGCTCCGAATCAACCGATTGAAAACCGCGCAAACAGCAAGAAACTTCAAGAAACAGATCGAAAGCTCGAACGAACGGTGGAAAACTCGAATTCACCGAACAAAAAGTCGAACGAACGGTGGAAAATGGTTGCACCAGCACACAACCACACGGAAACTACAGAAACTTCAAGAACTCACGTTGTGGATGGGGACAGGTTTTACACGGCCCCACGGTGGGCGCCTGATGATCCTGCCTGTTGACTAGAACGCAAGAGTCTTGCCACGTCAAAGGTATCTTCCTCTGGATCGGCTTTGCACCACGCTAGCTTCCATCTTTCACACCTCGATTCACCTCAAGAACCTGCAATAGACAGAGTGGCGCCGCTGCGGCCGATCGCGCTCCGACGCTCAAGTCAGTGACGGAACCACCAAAACTCTAAGAGAGAAAAGCTAGAAACTCAAGGAACCGTGCAAAAACTCTCTCAGCGTACTCAAGCGTTCTCAAAGCGTAAAGAAGTGTTCTAAACGCGCGTACCTCAGAAGTTCGTTAGAATCCCTTATATACCTGTGCACTTTCTCTCTCCTGACAATTACACCTCTGGACACGTGGCTCGCATCCAGCTGTACACGTGTCACCATCTGGAACGTCCTGCTTGAGCGTCACTTCTTACTCTTCAGGCTGTTCGACTAAGTTACCCATGCAAGGAGTAACTCGGTGTATAACTGCCTTGGAGCGCGATCTCTTCTGTGTGGCGAGTACGAGGTGTCACCACGCACACCTTCTCTGTGGTCTCGCCGGCCGCCATCATGATCTGCTTCACTTGCTACATCGTGTATGTTCTGGTAAGTTGTTCCCTTGCCTCAACCTCTGGCTAGGGAATGATCATCTAATAACTCCGTCCTTCGTACTCGTACCCTCTGAAGGCCCTAAGCAAACCTTCCTAAACCTTCGGCGATGTTCTTCTGTCGGCGGTCTCTGATCATTTGGTCGCCTAAGCTCACATATGACGACCATGATGTAAGCCTGGTGACCGCCGGTTCACACATACTCAAGATCGGAGAACGCCAAACTAACACTTGGCGACTACACAGACTTCTCGATGTACTTCCCTTCTGTCAGCCAGGTATCCCGTTCAACACGCCTATATTATCGCTTGCTGCCACATCATCACTCCCGACTACCTGGTCGGTACAGTAGTGATACACATTGATTTACAAGAAATTAGCATGAAAAGACTCCAAACTAGTTTTCTTTTGTAGTTACATGAATTTATTGTATATATTTGATATATCAGTCTCTATAGTAGTGATAGACATTGGTTTTCAAGAAATTATCATGAAAAGACTTGAATCTAGTTTTTTTTGTGGTAGTTGCATGAATTTATTGTATATCTTTGATATATGAGTCTCTATAGTAGTGATAGACATTGGTTTTCAAGAAATTAGGATGAAAAGACTTGAAACTAGTTTTTTTGTGGTAGTTGCATGAATTTATTGTATATATTTGATAGATGAGCCTTTAGATAGTTTATAATAGTGATAGACATTGATTTAGAAGATATTAGCATGAAAAGACTCGAAACTAGTTTTTTTATGGTAGTTGCATGATTTTATTGTATATATCTGATAGATGAGTCTCTATAGTAGTGATAGACATTGGTTTTCAAGTAATTAACATGCAAAGACTTGAAACTACATTTTATGTGGTAGTTCTATGAATTTATTGTATATATTTTATAGATGAGTCTTTAGATAGTCTATAATTGTTTTAGACATTGATTTACTATAAATTACCATGAAAAGACTCGAAACTAGTTTTTGTATGTTAGTCGCATGAATTTATTGTATATATTTGGGATATGAGTCTTTAGATAGTTTATAATAGTGATAGACATTGATTTAGAAGAAATTAGCATGAAAAGACTCGAAACTAGTGTTTTTGTGGTAGTTGCATGAATTTATTGTATATATTTGATAGATGAGTCTCTACAGTAGTGATAGACATTGGTTTTCAAGAAATTAGCATGAGAATACATGAAACTAGTTTTTTTGTGGTAGTTGCAAGAATTTATTGTATATATTTTATAGATGAGTCTCTATAGTAGTGATAGACATTGGTTTTCAAGAAATTAGCATGAAAAGACTTGAAATAAGTTTTTTGTGGTAGTTGCATGAATTTATTGTATATGATCCTGCCGATTGACTTTGCGCAAGAGCGTTGCCTCGTCACGATCCTCCTCACCAGCTTGACACCACGTGCCCTCCAAGTCCACACCAAAGATAGCCTCTCTGAGAACTTGGAAAAACACAAAGTGGTGCCTCTGCGCCGGTGGCGCTCCGACGCTCAAGTCAGTCACAAGAACACCCAAGAAACTGAGAGAAATATGCTCTGTAGGATCGTACTGAAAAGCACACAACCCTAGCAGAATGAGCCGTAATGAAAACGTACCTCTGCAAATTCTGCTAAGTTTACCTTTATAGCTAGGTTTTTTCTCTCTCCAGGCCGTTATGCTTTTGGACGCGTGGCTCGCATCCAACCCTGCACGTGCACCATCTGGGCTGGGGTCGCAGGTTGTACCCAGCTCTACACGTGTCATCATCTGAGCTAGGATAACTCGAGCGTCATTTCTTTATTGCTCCCAGTCCTACACGTGTCATCACCTGGGTTGGAGTAACTGATAGCATCCAACCCTACACGTGTCGTCATCTGGATTGGGGCAACTTGAACGTCATTTCTGTGTAGTAACTGGTCGCGCGGCTAAGTCCTCTACTCAAGGAGTAAACTAGCACGCGACATGCTCTAGAACACCACCTGACAAGGCGAGTATCGGGTGCAGCAAAGTGCACCATCTCTGTGATATCGCTTGTCGCTTACTGGCGCCCTCCTTATCGCTGCGCCATGCATGTTCTGGCTGATGAAGCCTTGCCTTCAGCGAATGTCCACTCTGGGAATCCTGTCGCTGATAGGCAAGCTATCCGCTCAACCCAAACGCCTTTCACACCCTATGCTGGCGCAACAATCGCCTCACTGGAATTGTACACTTGAACTTACACTTCTGGGCCTTCATCAGCTTCAATCTGCGCTCGTCGGGATATCTTGCGACGTGCTTCCTGCGACGATGTCAAGCTGCCTGATCGCCAATCGCCAAATGTGTCCATGACAGGCAAACCCGGCGACAACCGGCTATGTTCATCGCAGAACGCCAATTCCATGAACCGGCGACTACGCTCACCTCTGAACCCTCCCTCTTTTCCTTGCCCACGTGTTCCGCCGAGCACGCCCCACCTGGTCACGTGCAAGACATGTCATCACACCCGATGACCTGGTCGGTACACAAGCCCCCCAGTCTCGAGCTGCGACTTGTTCAGCGAGGAGACTAAGGTGGTTTAAATCCGGCGGCTTATGTGGCTTTGTGCATTGGCGCTAAAACTGTTCACTGACTTGACATTTCACCAACTCCTTCGATCGTTCGACACGTTGACCCATCGACGACCATTGTTCATTGTCGTTTGCACTTCTCGCAACGTTCGACATTCTTCGAAACTCTTAAACACTTTGCGCCATTTCACTGTTTCATTATCTTCTACCTCTCTTCGAACTCTCAAAACGCTCCAGCGAACGCTCCGATTCTCCCAACCTCCATCCTTCTGACCACTCTTCTGACCATCTAAAGGTAACTTTTTTATCACTTCTACTGATATTTGCTGCATTTGATCGGTTTGCATCATTCAATACTTGTCTGGAGCATACGTTGTGGGATGTTTCTCTACTTCGTTTTTCTCTTCTTTGCGTTTAGGGTTTCTGAACCTTTCTCTGCGAGCCCCTCTTGTTCTTCCCTTTTCTCTTCTTCTGTCGAGTCTTTACCCTGAAATAACTTGCATCATTGTCCCCTCATCTGGGGGTAGAGGCGCCTGTCGGATCCTTCTCTACCTCCCTGAGTTTCAGAACAATGATTTGGGTGGTGGGGTGCCCTTTGCGAGCCTCTCCTCCCCCCTTTAACTTCTGGCTTAACTGGTCTTACTAGGTCAATATTGGTGTCTCACTCAAGGGGAAAGAGTTTTTCTCCGACCCTCCTTTCCCGTACTTGAGATCGTTAACACCCCTGGCTTTTCAGTCTCATCTTGCCTGAACTCACTCGAGGGTGAGGAGGACTTTTTCTGGTGCCTTAACTTGCTCAGGGGTTACATCTCCTCTTCTCCGGATGCACTGAGGACTTGCAATCTGTTCTTACCTGAACTCACTCGAGGGTGAGGAGGACTTTTTTTGGTGCCTCGACTTGCCCAGGGGTTACATCTCCTCTTCCCCGGATGCACTGAGGACTTTCAAACTTGCCTCAATTTGCTTAAGCAAAGAGGTCTTGTAATCTGTTCTTGCCTGCGCTCGCTCAAGGCGAGGAGGGCTTTTAAATCACTTTCTCGCCTACACTCGCTCAAGGCGAGGAGGACTTTTAAGTCTCTTTCTCGCCTGGTGGCAGTCGGAAAAAAATTTAATACTTGTGCCTCCGATCGCCGAGTGGCGGTGAGGACTCAAAAACTTAAACTCGCACCTATGTTTCGAGAGTTTTGTACTGGATGCATGCGATTTGGATTTTCCATTTTTAATCTTACCCCACTAACTTTGAAAAACAAACAGCATGCAAACTTAATAACTGGGAAACTTCGATAAACTTCGAAACCTTCGAAACCCTTCTCAGGGAAAAAAGAGTGCCCCTTTGAAAAATTGTTTAAACTGATACATCTTAAACTGTTGGAGTTTAGTGCTACTTACAATGCCTTAACTGTAGTAAAACTTGAGGTGGGTGGCATTCCAAGTGCGAGGGATCACCCCTCCCTCCAGCGTCTCTAAGCGGTAGGTGCCATTCCCGAGTGCTTCGGTTATTCTGAATGGACCTGTCCACTTGGGTGACAATTTGTTTTCCATCTCGTACTGATGGGCCTTCCTCATCACCTGGTCGCCATCTCTGAACTGCCTCGGCTTTATCTTGGAGTTGTATTTGCGCTCGACCCTTCTCTTTACTACTTCGGCCTTCACCCGCTCTTCCTCCCTCACCTCATCCAGCAAATCCAAGTTCATCCTCCTTTCTTCCTTCGAGTCTTCTGACACGAAGTTCAGAAATCTCGGCGAGCTCTCTTGGATTTCAACTGGAATCATCGCGTCGCACCCGTACACTAGGCTAAACGGGGTTTCGTGGGTTCCCGATTGCTCGGTAGTATGGTATGCCCACACTACGCGGGGAACCTCCTCAGCCCAAGACCCCTTGGCCTTTTCCAACCTCCTCTTCAATCCTCTGAGCAGAACCCGATTAGTGGACTCTACTTGCCCATTCGTTTGCGGGTGTTCCAGGGAAGCAAACACCTGTGGTGCCCGATGTCCTCGCACAACTTCTTCAACATGTGGCTTGCGAATTGGGTCGCATTGTTTGATACTAGACGCTTGGGCATGCCAAAACGACACACAAAATTCTTCCATACGAAACTCTGGATTTTGTGCGCGGTGATCTGGGCTACTGGCTCTGCTTCAATCAATTTCGTGAAGTATTCGATTGCCACAACCAAAAACTTCATTTGTCTGATTGCCAACGGGAAAGGTCCCAGGATGTTGATTCCCCACGTGTGGAACGGCCAAGGTTTGTAGATTGACTTTAACTCTTCTGGGGGCGCCTTGTGCCAGTCGGCGTGCTGCTGGCACTGCTTGCAACGCTGGGCATATCTCTTGCAATCTTCCCTCATCGTGGGCCAGTAAAAGTATGCATGGATAGTCCTCGTCGCTAGTGACCAGCTTCCAATGTGGCTCCCGCAAATTCCCTCGTGGAGCTCAGCCATAATCCTTGTGCACTTCTCTCCATGTACACATACGAGAAGAGGGTGTGTAAATTCGAACCTGTAGAGCTCACCGTCGATAAGGGTAAACTTGTTGGAGCTCTTCTTTATTTTTCTGACCTCTGTTGAGTCAACTGGAAGCACGCCATCCGCTAAATAGCGTTGGTATGGCGTTATCCACGTGTCTGGCTCGTGGATAGCGCAAACTTGCATCGATCTCACCTCTTCTGCTGGGCATGCTCTGACCCTCGGCGTCCTCACAGTTTCCTGCGTTAGGGATCTATGACTTCTCGCCGTTCTTTCCATCGATCTGCAAACATGAAGAACCTGGTGGTCTGCCACGAATGCTCGAGGCGCCTTCAAGGTTTCTTGAATGACAGTCCTCTGTCTGCCCCCCTTGCCCGAACTGGCGAGCTTGGCTAGCAAGTCAGCTCGGGCATTCTGCTTTCTCGGCACGTGCACCACTTCAAATAAAGCGAAAGATCTCCTTAGCTCTTGCACGTACTCCAAGTAGGCTGCCATCTGCGGGTCCTTGGCTTGGAACTCGCTAGTCACTTGTCCAGTGACCAACAGCGAATCGCTCTTTCCCATCAGCACCTTCGCCCCCATTTCCTTTGCCAACAGGATTCCGGCGATCAAAGCCTCATACTCTGCTTGATTGTTGCTTGCTATGAAAGCAAACCTCAATGATTGCTCTATCAACACTCCGTTGGGCCCTTCCGAAATGACCCCAGCCCCGCTGCCCAGCTGGTTGGATAACCCTTGGCGTTCTGCGCTATTTCGGAGGACAACTCGACCACAAAATCTGCGAAGACTTGCCCCTTGATCGATCCCCAGGGTTCATATTTGATGTCGAATTCCGACAGCTCGACCGCCCACTTCACCATCCTTCCGGCCACATCGGGTTTCTTCAGAACCTTCTGGATTGGCAAATCAGTCATCACCAACACCGTAAAGCTCTGGAAGTAATGGCGCAGTCTCCTCGCCGAGAATACAACCGCTAATGCTGCCTTTTCTAGGGCCTGGTACCTCACCTCTGGGCCTTGCAGCACCTTGCTAACGAAATAGATGGGCCTTTGGATCTGATCTTGATCCTGGACGAGCACTGCGCTGATTGCCCTTTCAGTTATGGCAAAGTACAGCCTGAGCGGTGTTGCGGGTTGGGGCTTGCATAGAACTGGCAGGTTCGCCAAATATTCTTTGAGCTGAAGGCCTCCTCACACTCCTTCGTCCAGACAAACCTGTTGTTCCTTTTCAAACACTGGAAGTATGGGTGGTCCTTCTCCCCGCTTGCCGACACGAATCGGGACAGGGCGGCCACCCGCCCCGTGAGTTGCTGCACCTCCTTTACAGTGGCGGGGCTCCTCATTGCCAAAATGGCGGCGCACTTCTCGGGGTTAGCCTCGATACCCCTCTCCGACAGGAGAAACCCCAGAAATTTCCCTACTTCTACACCAAAAACACACTTTTCAGGATTCAGTTTCAGCTTGTACCTGGCTATCGTGATGAACAATTCTTCCAAGTCAGCGACGTGCTTGTCTTTCTCCAGGGACGTTACGACCATGTCGTCGACGTATGCCTGTACATTCCTTCCGAGCATAGATGCGAGCACCTTGTCCATCAGCCTTTGGTACGTGGCCCCTGCATTCTTCAACCCGAAGGGCATTACCCTGTAGCAATAGCATGACCTTTCCATCATGAAGGCGGTCTTCTCCTCGTCCATGGGGTTCATTTTGATTTGGTTGTACCCCGAGAAGGCATCTAGAAAACTGAGCAGCTTGCACCCCGATGCACTGTCCACCAGGGCGTCTATACTTGGCAAATGATAAGAATCCTTTGGGAAGGCCTTGTTCAGGTTTGTGAAGTCGACACACATCCGCCATTTTCCGCTACTCTTCTTGACCAGAACAACATTGGCGAGCCATTCTGGATATTGGATCTCCCTGATGTGGCCCGCTGCAAGGAGTTTTTGTGTCTCTTCTTTGATCGCTTGTCTCTTCTCCTCATTGAACTTTCTTCTTTGGCGGATGGGCCTGACTTGGGAGTCCATTGCTAAGCGGTGGCACAAGAAATCGAGGTCGATTCCCGACATATCTGAAGCAGCCCACGCAAACGCATCCAAATGTCTACTTATCACCTTGGCGATTCGGTCTTGCGTCTCGCTATCCAGGGTTCTTCCCAACTTAAACACCTTGTCGCTGATCTCCTTCTCGAGCCATTCCTCTACTCGCTGAGGTTTCCTTTCGCTGGCGATCAGCGCCCTTGCGATACCGGTTTCTCTGGCGGTCTCCGAGTAGTTTCTTTCTCCCTCCAAGCTCTTGGATCTCGCCGGGATTCCTGCGCCGGCTCCGCGCCAAGGGGAGGCGTTGTGGTTACGTGGCACACATACCTCTTGTTCTTGAGGCTGTTTTCATAACACTTCTTCGCCTCCTTCTGGTCAGAGCAAATAGTGATGATCAGACCCTCCATAGACGGCAATTTGACCTTCATGTGCCTTGTCGAAGGCACAACTCTTGTTCTGTTGAGCGTTGGCCTTCCCAACAGTATGTTGGACGCTGACGGGGTGTTTACGACAAGAGACCTGATCTTCTCCGTTCGTGAGACCAAACCATCAGTGAAGGTCGTCCTCAACCCGATATACCCCTCACCTCCACTTGGTCTCCGGCGAAACCGTACAAGCAGCCCCCATATGGCCTCAGTTGATCGGGGGACAATTGTAACTTTTCAAAAGTCGGCCAAAACATCACATCTGCTGAGCTTCCTTGGTCGACCAGCACCCGGTGGACACTCCTTCCCGCCGTGACAAGCGAGATCACAATAGAGTCGTTGTCGTGAGGTACAACGTCCCTAAGGTCCCCCTTGGTAAACGTGATGTCCACGTCGGGTGAGTGATCCTCGAAAACTTCCACTGACATCACTGACCTCGCGTACTTCTTGCGTTGCGACGCAGTGCACCCCCCGCCGAAGAATCCACCAGCTATGGTGTGGATCTCCCCGTGAATGGGCACCTCGTGCTGCTGTCCTTCGTTTGGCCCGCTTGCTTTTCCAGCAAGTAATCTTTCAGAAATCCGCACTTGACCAACTCGGCGAGTTGGTATCCCAAAGCCAAACACGAGTTGATGGGGTGGCCAAATCTCTTGTGGAACTCACACCACGTGTCTAGTTTTGGACCCAAAACCATCTTTGTCGTCTTCTCAGGCACTTTGAGCCTGGCAGCGATATTCGGAATGGCGATCAGATCAGCCAACCCCATCACGAACTCATACCTTGGTGGGCGGTTAGTCTCTTTGGGCCGCCCTGGCCCCTTCCCCTTCCCGTTACTCTTCTTGGGATCATAAGGATGACGCATGCTCTGGTCCTTCTTCCCCGCCACTGCCTTCATTACTCTTTGCGGCTGGACCCTCGTCTAGGCGCGCGGTAGTTTGGCTAGGGCCACGTTTCCCCTTTTCTCGGAGACTTCGCCCTCGGCGGCGATGTGGGCCACAACACGTCGCCTAATTTTGGCAAACGTGGCGGGGTGACTCCTGATAAGTGACTCACTAAAAGGCCCAGGTAACACACCCTTTTTGAAGGCGTGCACAAACATCTCTTCGTCCTTACCTGGCAAGCAGACTATTTGGGCCCCGAATCTATTTAGGAAATCCTTCAGGGACTCCCCCTGGTACTGGCTCACGTCAAACAAGTCGTAAGACACCAATGCTGGTGCCTTGTTCACTATATACTGCTCAACAAACATCTAGGAAAACTGTTGAAACGTGGTAATGTGGCCAGTAGGTATGCAGACGAACCAGTTCAACGCTGTTCCGCTCAGAGTGTTCATGAACACCTTACAATACACCGCGTCCGAGCCCCCCGAAAGCATCATCTGAGTATGAAACGCCGTGAGATGGGCCTCGGGGTCCTCTTTCCCAGTGAAAGACGCTTTCACCGCCACAGTGTTAGCCGGGACCACCGAGTCCATGATCTCCTGGGAAAATGGCATGGGGATGCTGCGCGGTGGGGATGGGGGTGCAGATCTGTCCCCGACCGCACGCTCCTCCCGCTCCTGCAGGGCTTTGCGCAGCTCTTCGTTAACCCTGTTGAGCTCCTCATTCCTGGCTTGCGAGGCCACCAACGCCTCATGCATCCTTTCCTGTTCAGAACGTGATGCAGCCACGTTCTCCTACAGCGTCCTCATCATGTCCATCACTTGTGTCATGAACACAGCATCTTCGTCTGTTGACGGCGCGACTGAACTTGACCGTGTTGTCCTCATCTTTTCTCAGCAAACTCAGCAACTCAAAGAAACCCTAAACAAACGGTGAAAACTCCAGGAATCGACTGTGATAGCGAGAAGTCGAACAGAAGACACCAAAATCACAACAAACACGAACTATGGTTGGGAATCACCTTTTATACGGCCCCACGGTGGGCGCCAGATGATCCTGCCGGTTGACTTAGCGCAAGAGCGTTGCCTCGTCACGATCCTCCTCACCAGCTTGACACCACGTGCCCTCCAAGTCCACACCAAAGATAGCCTCTGAGAACCTGAAAAAACACAAAGTGGCGCCTCTGCAGTCGGTGGCGCTCCGACGCTCAAGTCAGTCACAAGAACACCCAAGAAACTGAGAGAAATATGCTCGGTAGGATCGTACTGAAAAGCACAAGAGCGTTGCCTCGTCACGATCCTCCTCACCAGCTTGTCACCACATGCCCTCCAAGTCCACACCAAAGATAGCCTCTCTGAGAACCTGAAAAAACACAAAGTGGCGCCTCTGCAGTCGGTGGCGCTCCGACGCTCAAGTTAGTCACAAGAACACCCAAGAAACTGAGAGAAATATGCTCTGTAGGATCGTACCGGAAAGCACACAACCCTAGCAGAATGAGCCGTAATGAAAACGTACCTCTGCAAATTCTGCTAAGTTTACCTTTATAGCTAGGTTTCTTCTCTCTCCAGGCCGTTATGCTTTTGGACGCGTGGCTCGCATCCAACCCTGCACGTGTCACCATCTGGGCCGGGGTCGCAGGTTGTACCCAGCCCTACACGTGTCATCACCTAGGTTCGAGTAACTGATAGCATCCAACCCTACACGTGTCGTCATCTGGATTGGGGCAACTTGAACGTCATTTCTGTCTAGTAACTAGTCGCGCGGCTAAGTCCTCTACTCAAGGAGTAAACTAGCACGCGACATGCTCTAGAACACCACCTGACAAGGCGAGTATCGGGTGCAGCAAAGTGCACCATCTCTGTGATATCGCTTGTCGCTTAATGGCGCCCTCCTTATCGCAGCGCCTTGCATGTTTTGGCTGAGGAAGCCTTGCCTTCAGCGAATGTCCACTCTTGGTGAAAAGAGATTCCCAGCTGATTACGGGACAAGTATCGGGTGAGTTCCAAGCAAAAGACCCACAGACGGCGGCGTATTTAAGGTACGTCCAACTGCTGAAGGGAGCGTTTAGCGCTCTTGAGCTAATACATGTCCCACGAGAACAAAATGCCAGAGCTGACCTGCTGGCCAGCTCAGGCAAGGGGGGCAGGCAGAGGACAGTAATCCAAGAGACGCTCAAAGCTCCGAGAAAATTCGTGGAGGACAACAGGGTGAATGTCCTCCATATTAGTACTGCGAGAGGGAAGCCAAGGAGTCATCATTCCTTGACTCAAGATACGGTGAAGACGCCCCATATTAGCACATACGCGGACACGCCCGAGGGAGGAAGGCATGCGCAGATATGTGCTTTAGCCAAAGGAGACACCTGGATGACGCCATACAGACGGTATCTGGCGGATGGGGTCCTCCCAGCAGAGCCAGAGGAGGGCAAAAAGGTTAAGAGGAATGCCGCAAGATACACCCTAGTGGATGGAGTATTGTTCAGGCACGGGTTCACCCACCCTATCCTAACGTGCGTAAGCGGCGACGAGTGCACCAGAATAATGGCGGAGCTCCACGAAGGAATTTGTGGGAGTCACGTGGGGGGAAGGTCCTTAGCCTCTAAGGTGGTGCGCGCAGGTTTCTACTGGCCAACAGTAAAAGATGATTGCGTGCGGCACACCCAGCGTTGCAAATAGTGTCAGAAACACGCCGATTGGCACAAGGCGCCGCCAGAGGAGCTAAGATCCATATACAGCCCGTGGCCTTTTCATACGTGGGGGATTGACATCCTAGGTCCATTCCCATTGGCGATAAGGCAGATGATGTATTTGATCGTTGCCATTGAATACTTCACCAAGTGGATAGAGGCGGAGCCCGTGGCCCAGATTACTGCGCACAAGGTGCAACACTTTGTTTGGAAGAACATTGTGTGTCACTTTGGCGTACCTAGGCGGCTAGTATCCGACAATGGAGCCCAGTTCGCTAGCCAACAGTTGAGAAACCTGTGCGCAGAGGTAGGCATCAAGCAAGTGTTCGCATCAGTCGAACACCCCCAAACTAACGGGCAGGTAGAGTCAGCGAATAGAGTTTTGCTGAGGGCATACCACACCACGCCCCAATCTTCCACCATGGAGACGCCTTTCAGCTTAGTATATGGGTTGGATGCGATGATCCCGGTTGAGATTCACGAAAGCTCGCCACGTTTCCAAAAATTTCGTGGCTGAAGAATCCAACGAAGAAAGGCGGGTGAATCTGGACCTACTGGACGAAGCCAAGGAAGAAGCAAGAATAAAGGCCGAAGCAGTAAAGAGAAGAGTAGAGCGACAATATAGCTCTAAGGTGAAGCCACGGCAGTTTCAGGTTGGCGACTTAGTTATGAGGATAGCTCACCTATATGAGCTAGAAAATAAATTGTCTCCCAAGTGGACCGAACCCTTCAGAATTACCGAAGCTAAGGGGAACGGTTCGTACAACTTAGAGACTTTGGAAGGGGGTCCCATTCTGCGCAGCTGAAATGCGGCCAATTTGAAGTTTTATTTTAGTTGAATTATGTAAGTGAGCAGCCATGTAACAATCTTATTGTAGGGGACACTCTTTTTCCCTCTCGGGGGTTTTTTAACGAGGTCACCCAAATAAAAAGAAAAAGAAGTTCAAGGAAAACCTTGCCTCAGTTTTTTATCTTCTTCCCACTCAAAGTGCAAGACCAAGGGGTAAAGAGATAAAAGACAGAGACTCGAAGTGGCGACAGGCGTCCCCAAACATACGCGTCGCCAAGAGTGCCAAACATACGCGTCGCCAAGAGTGCGCGTCGCCAGGAAAGGGGCGTCGCCAGACACAGGCGTCGCCAAGAAACATAACGGAGGAAACGCGCACAGTATGTTAAAAGAAGCGAATGTAGACGAAAGCGTGGAAAAATAGAGCGGCGTTATAGAAATCAAAACATGGCACCAGAGAGTTAAGGTTACAAATAGAGTTCGAGATAAAGGTGAATGAGACAAATGAGACAAACATATACATGCCCTATGCTCATACGGAAAGTGCAAACAGACCACTTCTCAGTGGCCTCCAGAGTCTGGATGGGAGGAGGACGAAGCTCCGTTCTCATCCCTCAGCGCCTGGGTAAGCTATGACCTCTGTTGCCGGTTTATCTTCGAACCTGCACCGAAGAAAACAAAAATGGTAAAGATACCACAAGACAGGACATGCAAAGATCTAGTAAAGATGAAGAGCGGGAAGTTCAAAGGTAATCTCTCATACACATATACTTCTCCAGGGCTTCGGCGTTGTACTCCAAGCTAATCAAAGCGGCAGCGTCAAAGCCTCCCGCCTCAGCCAAGATCCGGCATGCCACCTGGTCGTTCAAGGGTAGCCTCTTGAAAGGTTTGGACTTCAAGGCTCTCGTCTCCCTTACCCAGTACAGTGGAAAACCATCCAGGGCGGAAGGCACGAGATCGGAACAGCAGACTTTGAAAAATCTACCCTTCCACCCTGTGAAGGAGTTTTGGAAGGGAGTTACGAGAACCCTGCCGGGAACGTTGCTGAGGGTCACCCAGAGGTTGTTCCTTTGCCTCTTCACCTCAAAGAAGTGAAGAAAGATGTCAATCGATGGAGCACACCCCAGAAAGCCAAAGAGTATGTCAAAGGCTTTGACGAAAGCCCAGCTATTAGGGTACAACTAGGCTGGTGCAACGTTAATCTCAGTCAGTAGTTCCCTCTCAAACCTGGAGAAGGGCAGGCGCATGCCGATGCTTTTGAAGACCACCTGATAGAAGTAGAAGAAGGGGACCCCGTCGTTGGACCGTTCGTCTCCGCACACCGGCTCCCCTAAGGTGCAAGGGAGCATGGAGATATCGTCGTCATGCCTCTTCGCGAAGGCATGATGATCGTAGGAGCACGAATCCCCTTTGTGTTCCCTTATGGCCCTGGTAGAAAGCAAGTATGAGCACTCGTCGAGGAGCTCGCACGAGGCCCATGCATAAAGGTCCTTGGGGTTAACCCTAGGGGGAGGAGCATGAGAAGACATGTCGGCGCAAAGTATCAGCAAGAGAGCTGGGAGATCGAAGGAGAATAACGCGCTAGGAGTGCGGGAGGAAAATTGCCAACTGGAAAGAACGCAGAAGGAACTCTTTGTGTAGCGGTACAAGGAGGGTGCGAAAACACAGAGGTGATGGACGCATGTACAAGATTTCGAGGAACATAAATATTGCAGTTGGAGCGCCAAGTGACGCAAATGGGGGCACGTGTCAGAGGATGGGAGGATGATCCTGGAGTCGCTGGTTAACATACAGAGAACGTCGCGTCGACAGAATGTCCAAGGGTACGATGCGTCGCCGAGAATGGGAGCATCTTGTCAGAAGCTCAGAAAATGTCAGGATCAAGTCAGGTGAGGGAACGTCCCATCAGCCATACGGGAAATGCCACGTGGATGGCGCGGGCGAGACATTGAGCTCTCCGCTACCCCAGGCGTTGACCAGAGTCGAAGTCAAAGTCGACGCCAAGGTCAAAGTCAACAGGTTGATCGCACCAGGCATCGCCAAGACACTGAAGGCGTTGCCAGTATGAGACGTCGAGGGCGTTGCCAGTATGAGTTATCAGCGGCGTCACCTCCCTGATACCCACAGGTAGGAAAGACTGTGGAGGGAGACGAAATCGAAGAAGTCAAAACTAGTCACCAGAGGCGTCGCCTCCCCGATACCCACAGGTAGGAAAGACTATGAAGGGAGACGAGACCGCCAGAAGCCGAGTGAACCACCGACAGTGTTGCTCCCCGATACCCATGGGAAGGAAAGACCATGGAGGGAACGACCCCCTGGGGGGCTTCGAGCCTTCCCGGTGTTTGGCGTTTCTAGACACCCTGAGGACGATACGGCGCTGCTGTAGCGGGCCTCTCCTTAGGCGTGGGCGCCAAGCACCAAGAATCAAGGGACAGATCGCCTTAGTGTTTAAAACACTCCATGGACGATACG
The DNA here is from genome assembly GCF_000499845.2 of Phaseolus vulgaris. Taxonomy (NCBI): domain Eukaryota; kingdom Viridiplantae; phylum Streptophyta; class Magnoliopsida; order Fabales; family Fabaceae; genus Phaseolus; species Phaseolus vulgaris. The sequence goes on along the minus strand of NW_027174117.1, from coordinate 47,675 downwards.
ACGCTGCTAGACAGGCCTCTTCATGGGCGTGGGCACTGAAATACGATCTTGTCCCAAGTGTTTAAGACCCAAAGCAGGTCTCGACTTTTGCGTTGCAGCAATGGCGGAGCGGCCAGCGCCTTCACGAGGCAGAGGCCTCACAAATACGAAGACGGAACAGGTTTTGAGGTACACGTTAGAAGTAAGGCGTCGGGTATACAGGATCGCCCAACACAGCGAAAGAAACGAGTAAAAGTACAGGCAAAGCAATTGAAGCATACAAAAATGAAGAACGAATATGAAATTGTTATACAAAACCCATTATCCCAACAAAGGTGCAAATAGTTCAAAAGATTTACAAGTTTATCAGAGGATGGCAAGAGCGAATATAAAGCGCAAAAAGGTAAAGTTGGCGGCTGAAAGTTGGCGTTTCAGTCATCCAACTTGAGGGGCACGACGCGTCCGTCAACGACATGGTGGGCGGAATCGCAATTAGAAACGTTGATCCCCGGGTTCTCGCAGGCGGCCTGGGCCAAAGCCTCCTTGAATCCCTCCTCGAAGGTGCCGGCCATGTCATCGATGAGTGCCTTCTTGGCTTTCTCCAACTCCTCGATGGTAGAGTCGCCGGAAGCCACCTGCTTCTCCAGAGCCTCCTTCTCCACTCGGAGCCGATTGACCTCGATTTGCAGCTTGTCATGGTCAACCTAGAGAAGGTCCAATGTCTTGGCCTGGGTAGCCATCTCCTCCTCCATGCACTCCAGTCTTTCGGTCTGCCCATAGCACTGATCCTCCAAGTCCTTCTGAAGCTCTTCGAAGGCCTCAGCCATGTCTTGGAGGTCCGTTATTTGAACCTGGAGAGATACTTCCCGGACGTAGAAGTCAGCCTGAAATTCCATCGCCTCATCCAGCTGCCTTTCAGCCTCCTCTTTAGCCTCTTGGGCCAACTTCAGAGAGGCTTGATAGACCATATTTTGGCGTCCCAAAGCTTCCTTCTCCTCCTTTAGAGCGGTCACTTCTTCTTTCAGGGCCTGGAGGGCTTGTGTGTGTGAAGCAGCATTTCTAGCTTGGGCGCGCCAATCGAGGGCCACGGCAAGAAGGCTCCCAAATAGAAGGGCATTCCTTCTCTTCTGTCGAAGCCTTCTGGCATCAATCCTCCGTTGAAGCCCCTCATCAGATGCATGATTGGAGGAGGAATGGAAATTAGATCGGGGGCAGCAGAAACGGAGACAGGAACAGCAAAAGCCTCTGCTGGTGGTGGAGATGGAGCAGACTCGGCCCCGTCGCCTTTTTCCTCTTGGACTATTGTGGGTTGGGGAGAGGTGGCGCTAGGGGGATTGTCCCTGAAGAACTCCCCTCCCTGTGGGGACGCCGCTGGTAGGATGGGAACCCTAGCAGCCTTTCTCCTCTTGAAGACTAGCCCACCGTCGGAGTCTTCATCATCGGAGAGAATCTCCAACACCCTCTTCTCTTTGTCAAGGGGGGCTGGAGCAGGTGACGAGGCCACAGCCAGTGGGACTTCGGCGATGGGTGGAGGTGAATTGGGCGTTTGAAGTGTTTGGGGGCTACATGGAGGTGGTGAAGATGGGCCTAGTGGAGTTTCGGTGGTGGTTGGTGTTGGTGAGGGCAAGGATAATGGGAGGCTTGGATCAGCCGCGGGGGCGGTGGAGGCGCCAGCCTTGGTGGCACGAGCAGCCTTCAGTGCTTTCGCCAAGACAATCCTCTTAGAGGAATCCATCACTGATCCTACATTCAGACAAACCAAAGAATAGAAGTTAAAGCCGCACCAGACCAAACACAAGGCGTCAGTTACACAGAAATCATACTTAGCAACGAGGGAAACAGGTGGAGGAGGCCAACAGAACAAGCATGATGTAATAAAACAAAGATAAGAAAGGGCAACAAGAAACGAGCCTCCCTACCAAAATAGGTGCACAGGGTGTGTACCGCCCTGGTGGTCGGGTGTGATGACGTGGCATCCTGCTACAGTATAGGCGTGTTGACAAGGCGCCAAGATGGCAGAAGGGAAGGTAGTCGCCAGTTGCTATATTGGCATGTTCCGATTTCCAGCTACCAGAATCGGCGATCGCCAGGTTAAAGATGAAGTCGCCAGATGTAGATTCAGGCGACCTAGTCATTGGAGACCGCCAGAGCAAGCACATCGCCGAAGATGAAGGAGAAGCAGATTATGAAGGCGACCGGCGAGACCACAGGGAAGGAGTATGAAGGCCCCTAACTCGCCAGTTCCAGTAGAGATCGCACTCCCAAGTTAGCTATGCACTGGGCAGTACCATGCATAGGTAACTTAGCCAAAATGAGAGTAGAAGCAGCGCCAAGTCAGGGAGCCTCCAGATGATGGCACGTGTACGGTTGGATGCGAGCCACGTGTCCAAGTCTGTAACTGCCAGGAGAGAGAAAGCTACCAGGTATATAAGAGTTCTTAACAAACTTTCTGAGGTACGCACGTTCAGTTTATACACTTTACGCTTGCGAGTTAGAGCTGACCGTGAGAGAGGACTTGCACGGTTCTTGTTCTCTTAGTATTTGGTGATACCGTCACTGACTTGAGCGTTGGAGTGCGATCGGCCGCAGCGGCGCCGCTCTGTTTCTTTGCAGGTTCTTGAGGTGGATCTCGAAGAGGAACGGAGGTTTGAAGCGGTGCACACGTCGATCCCTTGACGAGGCAGTTTCCAGCGTTCCGGTCAACAGGCAGGATCATCAGGCGCCCACTGTGGGGCCGTGTAAAACTTGCTGCCATCCGCAGCGCGAGTTCTTGGAAGTTTTCGAAGTTTTCTGCGTGGTTGTGTGCTGGTGCAACCATCGTTCGCGGTTTGTCTGAGTTTCGTTCGGTGAATTTGCGTTTTGTACCGTTCGTTTGGCTTTTCGATCGGTGGAGTGAGGTTTCCTGCTGCTTACGCGTAATCTGTGTGGTGGAAGTTCGAGTTTTGTCGCTTGTTTGGTTGTTCGCGGGAAGCGGTGGTTTCTGGTGAAGTTGTGGTCTCACGCTTAACAGGATAGGCGCCATTCGGTCGACTCGGCACATGAAGGTAAAGTTGCCGTCCATGGAAGGGGTGGTGATCACGATCAAGTCTGATCAGAAAGAAGCGAAAAGGTGCTATGAGAATAGCCTGAAAAACAAAAGATCAGTGAGTTATGTAACAACCACCCCACCTCCCGGTGTGAAGCCCAGATCGACGGTAACAGAGGAGGCCGCCGGAAGAGATGTGGAGATGGTGGACGCTGAGCTGGGCGAGAGGAATGCTGGCCTGGAGGAGGAAGAGGAGCGGAATCGCCCTGAGGAAGCAAGGGAGCAGGGAATCGCCAGGGCGGTGATCGCCCGAGAATCCAGGCCAAAACCTGTCGAGCAGTGGCTCGAAAAGGAGATCGGAGGAAAAGTCTTCAAGCTGGGAAGATCTCTGGAGGTTGAGCTCCAGGACCAGATCGCCAAGGTGATTGAACGGCATCTGGACGCGTTTGCATGGTCCGCTTCGGACATGCCCGGGATTGATCCCGACTACTTGTGCCATCATCTGGCGATGGACAACTTGGTGAAACCAGTGCGGCAAAGGAGGAGAAAGTTTAACGAGGAGAGGAGGCAGGCGATCAGGGACGAAACACAGAAACTCCTCGCTGCAGGCCACATCAAGGAAGTCCAGTACCCTGAATGGTTGGCAAATGTCGTGCTGGTGAAGAAGAGTAACGGGAAATGGCGCATGTGCGTCGATTTCACCGACCTGAACAAAGCTTGCCCAAAGGATTCGTATCCTTTACCAAGCATTGATGCCCTGGTTGATAGTGCTGCAGGGTGCAAGTTGCTGAGTTTCCTGGATGCCTTCTCAGGATATAATCAGATCAAGATGCATCCCATTGATGAAGAGAAAACAACCTTCATGACGGAGAGGTCGTGCTATTGCTATAAGGTGATGCCGTTTGGGCTGAAGAACGCGGGGGCCACGTACCAGAGGCTGATGGATCGAGTGCTTGCGCCAGTGTTGGGAAGGAACGTGCAAGCCTACGTCGATGACATGGTCGTGACCTCGCAGGAAAAAAGCAAGCACGTTGCGGACTTGGAAGAATTGTTTACGACGATCGCCAAGTTCAAGTTAAAGCTCAATCCGGAGAAATGCATTTTCGGCGTGGAGGCTGGAAAGTTTTTGGGTTTCCTCTTGACTGAAAGGGGAATAGAAGCCAATCCAGACAAGTGCGCCGCCATCTTGGCGATGAGGAGCCCAGCTACGGTGAAAGTAGTCCAGCAGCTAACAGGTCGGATGGCAGCCCTATCTCGCTTCGTGTCAGCTAGCGGAGAAAAGGGACATCCCTATTTTCAATGTCTGCGGCGCAATAATAAGTTTGTTTGGACGAAAGAGTGCGAGGAAACTTTCGTCAAACTGAAGGAGTATCTGGCGAGCCCGCCGGTTCTGTGCAAACCGCTGGTGGGAATCCCTCTCAGGTTGTATTTTGCTGTAACTGAGAGGGCGGTAAGTGCGGTGCTCGCCCAGGATCAAGATCAGGCTCAGAAGCCTATCTATTTTGTGAGCAAGGTGTTGCAGGGCCCCGAAACGAGATATCAGGCCCTGGAGAAGGCTGCGCTGGATGTGGTGTTTTCGGCGAGGAGGTTGCGCCACTACTTCCATAGTTTCACAATACTGGTGATGAATGACCTGCCCATCCAGAAGGTCTTGAAGAAACCCGACGTTGCGGGAAGGATGGTGAAGTGGGCGGTAGAGTTGTCAGAATTTGATATTAAATATGAGCCCCGAGGCCCGATCAAAGGGCAAATCTTTGCAGATTTCGTGGTTGAGCTCTCATCAGAGGCGACGCGGGTTGAAGGAGACGATTTCCGTTGGGTACTTTCGGTGGATGGATCGTCGAACCAGCAGGGCAGTGGTGCTGGAGTCATATTGGAAGGGCCCAACGGCGTGCTGATCGAACAATCTCTGAGGTTCGCCTTCAAAGCCAGCAACAATCAAGCAGAGTATGAGGCGCTGATTGCCGGAATTTTGCTGGCCAAGGAGATGGGAGCTAGGGTGCTGATGGCTAAGAGTGACTCGCTGCTAGTCACGGGGCAAGTAACAGGCGAGTTCCAGGCTAAAGATCCACAAATGGCGGCTTACTTGGCGTATGTGCAGGAATTGAAGAGTTCCTTTGCCTCTTTTGAAGTAGTGCATGTGCCCAGAGAGCAGAATGCCCGAGCTGACTTGCTTGCTAAGCTCGCCAGCTCAGGCAAGGAGGGTAGGCAGAGGACGGTGATTCAAGAAACTCTGAAGACGCCAAGGGCATTTGTAGCAGATCACCTGGTCCTTCAGGTAAGCAAGTCGGTGGAGAAAGCAGCGAGAAGCCATAAGTCCTTGACGCAAGAAACTCTGAGATCGCTGAGAATTAGAGCGTGTCGAGGAGAGAAGGTGAATGTGATGCAGGTCTGCGCCACCCATGAGCCAGACACTTGGATAACACAGTACAAACGGTGCCTGGCAGATGGCCTCCTCCCGCTGGATCCGATAGAAGCTAGGAAGGTAAAGAAAAATTCTAGCAAGTACACATTGATTGATGGCGATCTGTACAGGTTTGGGTTCACTCACCCACTCCTGGAATGTATACACGGCGAGAAGTGCACGAGAATCATGGCAGAGCTCCACGAAGGTATATGCGGAAGCCACGTCGGGGGTCGAGCTCTGGCCGCGAGAACTCTCCGGGCAGGGTACTACTGGCCATCTATGAGAGAGGATTGCAAGAAATATGCCCAGTGTTGCAAACAATGCCAACAGCACGCCGATTGGCACAAGGCACCTCCCGAGGAGTTGAAGTCGATCTATAGCCCTTGGCCGTTTCATACTTGGGGAATCGACATCCTGGGACCATTCCCACTGGCGATCAGGCAGATGAAGTACTTGGTGGTGGCGATTGAGTATTTCACCAAGTAGATTGAAGCAGAACCGGTGGCCCAGATCACCGCACACAAGATCGAAGGTTTTGTATGGAAGAACATCGTGTGCCGGTTTGGAGTGCCTAAACGCCTAGTGTCGGATAATGGGACGCAGTTTGCAAGCCACCTGTTGAAGAAGCTTTGCGAAGGAGTGGGAATTCAACAAGTGTTTGCATCCGTCGAGCACCCTCAGACAAATGGCCAGGTGGAGTCAGCCAATCGGGTGTTGTTGAGAGGTTTGAAGAGAAGGCTTGAGAAAGCCAAGGGAAGTTGGGCTGAGGAGGTGCCCCGTATAGTTTGGGCGTACCACACCACCGAGCAGTCAGGAACCCATGAGACCCCGTTCAGCTTGGTCTATGGGTGTGATGCCATGATTCCAGTGGAGATCCAGGAGAGCTCGCCGAGATTCCAGAACTTCGTGGAGGAAGACTCGAATGAGGAAAGAAGGCTAAACCTGGATCTACTGGATGAAGTCAGGGAAGAGGCGAGGTTGAAGGCTGAAGCCGTGAAGAGAAGGGTCGAACGAAGATACAACTCGAAGGTGATGCCAAGGCAGTTTAGAGAAGGCGATCTGGTGATGAGGAAGGCCCACCAGTACGAGATGGAGAATAAACTGTCACCCAAGTGGACTGGACCGTTCAGAATAACTGAGGCGCTCGGGAACGGAGCCTACCGCTTAGAGACGCTGGAAGGAGGGGCGATTCCTCGCACCTGGAACGCCACACACCTGAAGTTGTACTATAGTTAAGAGCTTTGTAAGTAAAGACAAACACAAAGTCGTAATACAATGTCTCTAATAAAACAGTTGAAGGGGCACTCTTTTTTCCCTAAGGAGGGTTTTTAATGAGGCCACCCAATAAAAGAAGAGTTTTTGAAGTATAAGGCGTTTTCAGATTGCATGTGTGCTATTTTCCAAAAGTTTTAAAGAAAGACCTTGTCACTTGTACGTGATTTAAGGCAAGTAAAGGTGTATCGCGTGCTTTCTAAGAAGTTTTTAAGTCCTCATCGTTTTTCGGCGATTGGAGGCATCAGTTAAAGTTTTTAAGTCCTCATCGTTTTTCGGCGATTGGAGGCATCAGTTAAAGTTTATAAGTCCTCATCGTTTTTCGGCAATTGGAGGCATCAGTTAAAGTTTTAAAGTCCTCATCGTCTTTCAGCGATCGGAGGCACCAGATAAAAGACCTCAACGCCCTCGCGCGTTTTGAGGCAAGATAAAGACCTCCTCGCCGTCGAGCGAGTGCAGGCGAGAAAGAGAAAAAGTCCTCCGTGTTTCTGGGGGCGAGAAGATGTAACCCCTGGGGCAATGTAGAGGCAAGTTAAAGACCTCCTCGCCGTTGAGCGAGTGCAGGCGAGAAAGTGAAAAGTCCTCCGTGTTTCTGGGGGCGAGAAGATGTAACCCCTGGGGCAATGTAGAGGCAAGTTAAAGACCTCCTCGCCGTTGAGCGAGTGCAGGCGAGAAAGTGAAAAGTCCTCCGTGTTTCTGGGGGCGAGAAGATGTAACCCCTGGGCAATGTAGAGGCAAGTTAAAGACCTCCTCGCCGTCGAGCGAGCGCAGGCGAGAAAGAGAAAAGGTCCTCAGTGCATCCAGGGGGGAGGAGATGTACACCCTGGGCAAGTTGAGGCACCAGATAAAGTCCTTCTCGCCGATGAGCGAGTTCAGGCGAGTTAAAGACCTTCTCGCCGATGAGCGAGTTCAGGCGAGTTAAAGACCTTCTCGCTTACATGCGAGCTTAGGCAAGATAAAATCCTTCTCGTCTCGAACGAGTTCAGGTATGGTGCAGAGGGTGGAAGAAGTTTGGAAGGTGACTAAGGTAGGTTCGAAGAGAACGCCTAGTTAACCGGTCTTTTGTTCTGAAGTTCAGGGGGGCAAAGAAAGATCCCAAAGGGCGCTTCTACCCCAGATAAAGAAACAATTGCCAAAGCATGAGGCCAGAAAGATGCTGATATTACCAGGAGTTCTAGGCGATCGGGAAGAGTTCAAACAAGCGGCGAGAAGGTCGAAAAACCTGTTTGATAAAGCAGGTCGAGTGGGACGGTGTTTTGAGCCAATAACTGGGTTACAGTTCGTTGCTTGAAGGGTATTCTTACGATAAGGTTAGTGCCTTAAGAGTACAAGTTGGATAAAGTGATTATTGCTTAAGTTTGAAGTGGTTCGAAGCAGTTAAGTCAAAAGTCGTGTTTGCAAAATCGTTAAGTCAAATCCGACAAAGTTAAACATGCGAAGAAGGTTAAAGCGCTTAAAGAAGTCAGGAGAGGGAATATCCAAACGTTGTCATTAAGATAAGTATCTGTTAAAGGCGCATATGCACGAGTTTATTACAGAATAATACAAGGGAAATCATAAAAGTAGCAGATGAAGAGGAGTTCATTAGTCTTCAGCAGGAACGACTTTTCCATCTACTACATCGTTGTTCAGTGACACCAGGCTGAGATCCAGGTCGGGGAATAGGCAAGCGAATTGTTCCCGCGCAGCTTCGAATCCAGCAGCCAGAATCTGAGCAGAGTTTAGCTTGAGTTCTTCAATTTGCCCCTGAAGTTCCTCAATCCGCTTCTTGAGGTCTTCAGTTTGCTCTTTCAGCTCTTTATTCTGCAGCTCCAGCTCTTCAACCTGTTTTTTGAGTTGTTTATTGGTCTCTTGAGCCTGGAGAAGGTCTTCAGTAACCTTCTTGGATTCCGATTGTGCTTGGGCCAACTCAGCAGCCACCTTTCCTTTCTCTTTGTTGGCCTCGACGAGATCAGCCATGGCGTCGTCCCTCGCCTTTTCTACTTGCCCAAGTAGTTTCTCCCGGTCGATCGACCTCTGCTCCAGTTTTTGCACCTTAGCGGCGTCAGCTTTCATGAGAGCCTCCAGGTCAACCGCCCTGGCGCGAAGAGGCACAATCTTGCTCTCCAGCTCGACTTTCTCTTGGGCAAGTTGGTGCACCTTGCGGCGAAGGTCAGTGGCCTCCTGGCGCGCCAATCTGAGCTCGGTGCTCATTGCGTCTTCTACTCGGGAGTGTTCCATCTCCGCGAGTGTCAGATTGGCGGACAACTTCTCCACCTCGACCCTCATGGTGCTGTTTTCGGTTTTGAGGTTGAAGAGGTCGTCTTGGAGCCTCCTGGTTGAGCCTTCCACAGCCCTGGTTATGATCGCTGGGATATCCTCTGCTATGGTTTTCAGCTTGGCAGTTAGAGGTTCCCACATCCTTGTGACCTCAAGGGGGAGGTTTGCGGCTTGGAGAGGCACCAGGTGGGCCTGTTGTGGGTTCTCGTCGCCACCTTCCTTAGCAGGTTCTTCAGTGTTTGCTTCCTGGCGTGGCGATGGGATCGGGGATTCGGTGATCAGAATCGGAGAGGTATGAGCAACCTCATCCCCGATTGGAACATCTTCTGCAGCGGAGGCGTTTGAAGGGGGACCCCCTCCAGCTGACACATATGGTGTAGAGGCGCTCGGGGGGTCCTCCAGGAAATCTGGCTCTTGGGCCTCCACTGCAGGTGGCGCAGTGGCCAGTGGGATTGCTTGGACTGGAGAGGCAGGAGCCTGTGGGGGTGGCGATGATGGAAGAGGAGCAGGCGTCGATGGTGGTGTTGAGGTTGGAAGAGGGGGTGGAGCAGGTGGTGAAGAAGGTGCCACCCTCTTCCTCTTCGTAACGAGGCCATCCTCGGTGACCTCGTCATCCTCTTCTTCCTCCTCATGGATGACTTGAGGGGCTTTCCTTTTGGGTCTCTTAAGGACCAGTTTCTTGCGTTGGGCAGGTTCCTTGGGTGGCGATCGCCCGTGGACGATGGCAGACTCCACCACCGAGTTGGGTACCGTTTGGGAACCTGTCGCCAACCCGTGGTTTCGGGCGAGCGCCTTCAGTTCGGCGAGCATGCCTTTGCCCAACATGTTGTCTGCATGCAACGAAAATGCATGGGTTAACTCAAGGAAAAAAATAAGTGCATATGGTAGTAAAACAGCAAAGCAGATGATATGTGCAGGAAAGGTAAAACCAAAGTCTTGCGCATAACGCACAAGACGCCCAGAAACAGCTAGACAGAAGCAGTATCAAAGCAATAGTTCAAATGTCCTAACCTATTTGAATTTCTAGCTGATCTTCGTAGAATTCGAAGCTGATCAAGGTGGTGGTAAGGAAAGTAATGTTGGCGTCCGCCACCCTTTTCCAGAAGAGACAGAGGTCTCTGTCCAATGCTCCCATGCTGTCAGGACTTCTGGGCCTCCTGAAGCAGCTATTGGACTCCTTCTTTCCCTTGTCCACCCAGTACAAGGGGAAGCCACCGAGAAGGGAGGCGTCCTTGTCATTCGCACGCACTTGGATGAATTTCCCCTTCCAGTCTTTGTACGATTGCTGGAAGATGGTAAAGATGGACCTCCCAGCAATCGCGTTCAAGCTGACCCACAGGCGCTCTCCTGGGTGCTTGGCTTCGAAGAGGAATAAGAACACGTCCACCGACGCGGGCAACCCCAGGTGGTCGCACATTACTTGAAAAGCTCGAACAAACGCCCAGCTGTTGGGGTGAAGCTGGGCGGCAGCAATGTTGAGCTCGGTCAGAAGTTCCCTCTCGAATCGGGTGAAAGGGAACCTGAGCTTGACCTTCTTGAATAGAGTCGTATAGACAAAGCAAAAGGGCCCGTCGGCGCTTACTTTGTCATCAGCACACACGGGCAGATCGGCGGGGCAAGGCAGCACCATCATCTTCTCGTCGTGCTCCTTGTGAAACGATTGATAGATCTCGTCCCCCTTAGTCAGCCGCAAAACTGCTCCCACAGTGCTCACGGAGGATGTCTCCCTCAGAAGGGTCGAGTTGGCCCAGGGATACAAAGTTTTGAAGTCGGGCAGGGGAACGGGGGCTCCTCCAGCGTTAGGTGGAGTTGCCTGGGCCAGGACAGGTTGGGAAGACGCAGGCCTCTCAGCCTGCGAAGATGAAGTGCCACGAACTTGTGTTGGGTCGTGTGCTTGTGAAGGAGGGTTTCGTGCTGAAGGAGGAGGGTTCGGGGTAATCTTTGTGCGAGTCATGATAGTAGCTGCAAAGGAAGAAGAAAGGAAAAATGATCAGGGGGTTACAGAGGCTGACTCGATCATAGAAGGAAGGTGAAAAACGAACGAATGTAGGTTCGTTGCGACGATTGACGAAGCCCTAAGTTGCGCAGAAGGAGAAATGGAAAAACAACCCACAACGTATGCACCAGGCAGTTACAAGATGATGCGAATCGGTGAAAATGCAAGAGAAACCAGCAGATGAAGGAAAATAGGTACCTTTCGATGATCAGGAAGACGGTGGAGGAAGATGGTGATCTAGAGCGTTGAGAGTTTTCACAGAAAGAAGTTAGAGCGTTTGCAGGCACGAAGAAAGTGATGGAACAGTGGAGCGAAATGGGTTTAAGGGTTTTTCGAAATGGTTTTAGGAAGCGCAAACGGCAAATGAAGAGAGCCGTTGATGAGGCCACGTGTCGAGCGATGAGTGAGGGGTTTGGTGGAGCGTCAGAGCAGCAGAAGGTACAATCGTTTGGAATTCTGCGTCAGTGCCACGTAGATCGGTGTTAACGTAGGCTCTTTCAGTCTTTTCGCTAGACAAGTCTTCGCTTAAGACTGGGGGGCTTGTGTACCGCCCTGGTGGTCGGGTGTGATGACGTGGCATCCTGCTACAGTATAGGCGTGTTGACAAGGCGCCAGGATGGCAGAAGGGAAGGTAGTCGCCAGTTGTTATATTGGCGTGTTCCGATTTCCAGCTACCAGAATCGGCGATCGCCAGGTTAAAGATGAAGTCGCCAGATGTAGATTCAGGCGACCTAGTCATTGGAGACCGCCAGAGCAAGCACATCGCCGAAGATGAAGGAGAAGCAGATTATGAAGGCGGCCGGCGAGACCACAGGGAAGGAGTATGAAGGCCCCTAACTCGCCAGTTCCAGTAGAGATCGCACTCCCAAGTTAGCTATGCACTGGGCAGTACCATGCATAGGTAACTTAGCCAAAATGAGAGTAGAAGCAGCGCCAAGTCAGGGAGCCTCCAGATGATGGCACGTGTACAGTTGGATGCGAGCCACGTGTCCAAGTCTGTAACTGCCAGGAGAGAGAAAGCTACCAGGTATATGAGAGTTCTTAACAAACTTTCTGAGGTACGCACGTTCAGTTTATACACTTTACGCTTGCGAGTTAGAGCTGACTGTGAGAGAGGATTTGCACGGTTCTTGTTCTCTTAGTATTTGGTGATACCGTCACTGACTTGAGCGTTGGAGTGCGATCGGCCGCAGCGGCGCCGCTCTGTTTCTTTGCAGGTTCTTGAGGTGGATCTCGAAGAGGAACGGAGGTTTGAAGCGGTGCACACGTCGATCCCTTGACGAGGCAGTTTCCAGCGTTCCGGTCAACAGGCAGGATCAGGGTGTGTGCGTTGTATTCACACGCTATGAGCCTCAGCGTGTCAAAAACGATCCCCAGGCCAGCCAAGGCCTCACACCCCCCCTATCAGCAGAGGACAGCTCATCCAGGGCCTTAGGCTTGAGCAGCTTGGGATGCACGGTCCAGCTTGGGATGTCAAGGTGGTGCATTCGTTTAAAAGATCGTCAGAGGCCCATTTATAGAAGGCCTTGTAGTTGGTCTTGGGGGGGGAACTGGACCTCGATTTCGAGCGCACCATGATGCGGATAAATAGCTGAAGAAAGAAGAAAGGAAGAGGGTTTTAACAAGCGATGCCAAGGAAGAAAGGGAAGAGAAACCCTAGAAGATGCCACTCACGCGAAGAAACCCAGAAAGGGGGAGAAGAAAGCGGAGAAGGACGAAGGAGCGAAAAGAATGCAGAAATGCATAAACATAAACAGTCCCAGGCAGTTCAATACACAGCGATGCAACGCGATGAAGAAGAAGAGTCATGGAGGTAGAAAAATCATACCTTTGAGTGTCGAAGTAGGGAAGGAATGGAAGCGCGAAGGAGAGAGCAGGGATTGCAGAGAAAGAGCTTGAAGGAGATGAACAGTGCGGGAATGCAGAGAAAGTGGATGAAACAGTGGCTTTGAGCGCGGGGTTTTGGGTAACTTAAACGTTACATTTGCAACCCAAGAGGCGCTAATTTGGGATCGTGCGATTGAGCCGCGTGTCAAAGGATTAGGCGCTCAATGGGAGCGCAAGAGACTTTTGAGCCTGACCGCGTGATGAACCACGTGGCACGCGATTAAGCGTGGCCCCAGAAGGTGTACCTTCCCCGCTTCAGAGGATGTCCAATCAGCCATTAAGAGCACCCCAATGGTTCAGAGAATGTCGCCTCAATAGTTTGGAGAGTGTCACGTCAGCAAGAATGACACGTCACCAAGGAGCCACGTGGATGCCGTGGGCGACGCCTTAGTCTTTCCGCTGAAGACAAGTCATCAGCTTAAGACTGGGGGGCTTGTGTACCGTCCCGTACCCGGGCGTTGACAAGTAAAGGTCAAGGCCAACGTCGGGGTCAAAGTCAACATAAGGCGTCGCCTAGATGAGGTGACGCCAAGTGCAAGCGTCGCCATGGCGGGGCGTTGCCAAGATAAGACATCGCCTAGAGCAAGCATCGCCGAGGTAGGGCGTCGCCAAGGTAAAATGTCAGAAAAGCAAGGCAACCACAATGTTGCTCCCTGATACCCATGGGTAGGAAAGACCGTGGAGGGAGTGACGCCGTGGGAAGGCCTCAAACCCCGATAACCCGGGGTAGCATTAAAGAGAAGAGAAAGGTGGCTTCAAGGCCATAGTAATAGCGCCAGTGGAGAGCAATCTGACTCGTGAAATGCCCGTGTCGCCCCAGAGAAGCCCTTGGGATAGTTACGGCTCATGAGGAGGGTCACGCCTAGGGGTAGCCAGGTGAAGGGTACGAGAGGAAGGTAGATACGCTCTCAAAGTGAGTGACTAGATGTTTGGGGGCATGAGTTGGCACCCAAAAAGTCACCCCTTGCGCAGATGCACTCCCAGGTAGGAGGACTCACACGAGGAAATACCTCCAAGTGGGGTCACGGCGCTGTGAGGCCCTCCACGTGTAATAGCAACCAAGTCAAAACAAAAATGTCAATTTGTCAGGTACAAGGTAATTAAAGCTATTTAATAAAGTTTACGTTTCGAGCGTTTAAGGTACTTTAAATGCTTCAAGCGGTTTAAACGTCTTAAAGGCGTTGAACGTTTCATAATTAAATGCGCTTTAAGACGCTTTGAATGCTAGAGCATTTTAAATAGAACCTGGAATGTTGGAAATGGGGTTCGAACTTTTGGCAGATTTTCCCAGAACACACTCTAGTTGTTTGCTCGAGCCCGCAGGCTACGCACAAGGGACTAGAGAAGGATTGTTTGCAAGAACGAGAAAATATACACTATACACAGTTTCTTTTGACCACCTTCAGAGTGCCATTCATGATGCTCCGATACGGAGGTGTAGAGTTTTTGGTGTTTCTTGCTAGCTGACTTGAGCGTCGGAGTGCAAACGGCCGCTAGGGCGCCCTTTGTCCTTTTTTGCAGGAATCCACTGGTAGCCAGTAGGAAGGTGTCCCTGGCTGACAGGTGAAGTTGTGCACAAAGACGTCCCAGGTCAACCGGCCGGAACATAAGACCAGTTATAAAAGAAGTTAAAGGATGGCTGGGGAAGGTTTGCAGAGGACACCTCACCACCTAAATCATTGTTCTAAACTCAGGGAGGTAGAGATGGTTCCGAAAGGCGGCTCTACCCCCAGATGAGGGAACAATGATTTAAGCTATCTCAGGTTAAAGACTCAGGGAAGGTAGAGGGAGATCCGAAAGGCAGCTCTCCTTCCAGTCGAGCAAAGATGAAGTCATGACGTGGCCCCGCTGAGGAAGCATCTTTTCAGTTAAAAGGAAAATGACGTCGCCGAAAGCCAATGGCTTTGAGATTGAAATAGAAAGAAGATTACACGGCGATAACCAAATCAGCAAAGTTTTAGGCGATAACATAGAAATACACATGTCACTTGGCAGATCAGGCAAGCGAGATTTCAGATACTAAGATCGACCTACGCCCCTACTGCCCAGTAAGTGATTTCGTGTTAAACATTATTGCTATAGACTAACAGTTTGTTCAAGTTAAGTCGATTTCCAGAGAATTAAGCATCAGTTTGTGCTAAGTTAATTGGGTTGAGTATAAACTAGCCAGTTATATCAGGTGATCTCACAACAGATAAAGTTAGAGCCACATATATACATGTATATCAAAACAGTTTGAACAGAATGAAAGTTATTACATATAAATCAAAGTTAAATACAAGAGTTTCAAGTTGATAAAATTGAAGTGGCAAATGGGAGCAGTTAAGTTGGAGGCATGTTCTTGCCATCCACCACTTCGTTGTACACTGAAAACTCAGAGAGGTCGAGATCTGCAAGCAAACTGCTCCAAAGTAGCCCCAAAGCCTGAGGTAAGAACCTAGGCAGCTTCAAGCTCAAGCTCGTTGATCTTCTTCTTGAACCCACTGTTCTCTTCATGAACCTGGGCAGCCTCAAGTTCAAGCTAGTCGATCTTCTTCTTGAACCCACTATTCTCCTCGTGCACTTGGGCAAGCTCTGCGGTAGTTTTGCTAAACTCTTTAGATTTCTTGTTCCGATCTGCTTCGACCTGCCTCATAAGGGTTTCCCTCTCGGTTGACCTCTTCTCCAGTTTGGCCATCTTGGCCTCGCCAGCTTTCTGGGCCTCCTCCAGCTCAGCTATTCTAGCCCTCATAGGGACGAGCTTGTTGTGCAGTTTCTGCCGCAATTCAGCTTTATCCTTGCGCAAACTTCGGAGCTCATCGTTGAGAGCATTCATCTGGGAACTGGTCTGTTGGTGGCCACTTGGTTACTGACCACCGATCACCGTTCTGGGTGATCTGTCCCCTGACCTCTCTGCCGCCTAATCTGTCGGTGGTCACTTGGTTATTGACCCCCGATCACCGCTCTTGGCGATCGCCTCCCTGATCTCTCTGTCACCTGGTCCACGTGTCACCCTGCGAGTGGTCCACGTGGTTCTCTGCTGCTGACGTCATCGATTACCGATGATCGATCGGATCACAAGCCCCCCAGTCTTGAGCGGTGAACTCGTTCTCGGCGAAGAGACTAAGTGGTCGTGCCCTCAGTCCACGTGGCAAGTGGGACCGCATCACGTGTCGCCTCACGTGCTGCTTCTTTAACGTTAGGACTTCCTTCCTTAATCTCGCGACACGTGGCCCCATCGACGGCCAGCGTGGAGCGTCGCTAGCGCTTCCTTTTTTCAAATAGGCGCGCGCCTTCACTGTTTCTTCATCTTCTTCAATCAACTCTTAGACTTTCTGCGAACTCTCTCTCTGCGCTTCCATCCTTCTTCCAGTTTTCTACCTTCAAGACTCTTGCAATCATTCAAAGGTATGATTTTTCTTCTTCCTTGGCCCACTTAGGTTACTTTTACCGATTGCATTTATCTTTCCCGTTATCATGCATTCATCTTCTCTGTTTTCCCTCACTCGACCCGCGCTAGGGTTTTTCGCGTTCTTACTCTGATTTGTGCTTCTCCTTCTTCCTCTTCTCACCTGGGCATTTCTTTCTCCTTCCCCTTCTCTGTTTTCACCGAACCATTCATCATTCCCTCTTCTTCCATTCATTCTGACTTTTCGTTTTTCCTCCATTGCAGCTATCTCGCGATGGCTCACTTGAAACAAACCGCTCGCATTATTGCCTCGTCTTCTGGTGCACAGCCTTCCGCAAGTGCGCCAGCTCCACCACCACCCGTTGCGACCTCCTACCACGACAATGCCAAGGTCTACGACTGGGCCCCCCTGGCGTTGCTTGCCGAAACCTCCACCCTACTACCCCAGGGCCACCTCACATCCCTGCTGAGCAACAATCCCGATGAGCCTTCCTGCGCCATCGACAGGTTAAACGACTTTAACATCCAAATCCGCATTCCTCGTCGAGGGATGCCCATCTGCGCGGACGATAGGGCCACCAATGGGGTGCTCTTCGTCTTCATCTACTCCGCCATCTTCAAAAGGTTGAAGCTACGCCTGCCATTCACCTTTTTCGAGAAGGAGCTGATGATGGAGCTAAACGTCGCGCCCTGCCAACTCCATCCAAATGCCTGGGCTTTCATCCGGGAATTTGAAATTCTCTGCAACTACTTCGGGCATAACGCATCCGTGGACGTGTTCCTCTATTTCTTCGAGGCGAAGAACCCTGGGGACAGGTCCTGGGTTAGTCTGAATGGGGTTGCTGGACGGGTGCTCTTGGGCCTATATCAGCAATCCTTCAAAGATTGGAAGGGCAGGTTCTACATGATATCTGCCACCCCACAAAGTCCAACGTTGCTCGAGGGGTACCCCCTCTACTGGGTTCCTGCGGTTGAGTTCAAGAAACCCCGGGACCTCGAAGCCATGGCCCCCTATGAGCGCGAGCTATGTGGGCTGTTCCTGGGGGCCAAGTACAACTCTGCTCGCCTCATCAAAGAGGAGTTCGATGTGTTGGCCCTGAAAAAGTACATAGGTAGCTCTTCTTCTTCCACCTCTTAGGATACTTGCACATTCTCATGCATGCTTGCATACATTTTATCCACTTGCATAATCATGCCATCTGACTTTTCTTTTTACCCTTGATGTAGATTCAATGTCAAGGACAGGAGAAAAGCTTTGCTGGAGCTTGCCAAACTCCGGGGGGCCCAAGGGACTGGTTCCTCTTCTTCCACCACCGAGCCTATTGCAACCCCTCCTCTCTCGGTCGCGCCAGCTGAAGGCCCCGAGGAAGGAAGGAAGAGAAGGAAGCTGGTGAAGGCCTTTCCTTCATCTGCTGTTGCTGTTGCTGCTCCCTCAACAGAAGGAGAGTTCTGGCTCTCCTCTTGTACACCGCAAGAGGAAACTGCCAGCGGCTGAGGGGGCCTCATCTCTCCAATCTGGGGAGATCGAGGTGGTGGAGGTAGAGGAAGGTTCACCCCCTCCTCCCTCTACTCAACCTGCCCCAGAGCCCACGTGCCTTCCCTCTCCCCGCCAACAGCCGTCTCCAGCTTCTCGACCACCATCTCCCCCCAGCAGGCCAATCTCTTGGTCAATCTGCTCCTCCTGCTAGGGGCGCTTCTGCTCATTTTGGGGGTCTCCCACCACCACTGCCAACCTCCTCTGCTGCTGCTGAATGTGGTGGATCCAGCTCGCGGCCAAGCGTCTCTGGGGCTAGCCACGAGAACTTCAGCCGGGTCATCACCTCGGTACGACAGCTCATCAGCAACCGAGAGCTCGTCGAATGGAACGGAGATGAGGTGGACATGCACCTGGCTAGGCAGATGGTGCTCTCTTTGGAGTTTTCCACCCAGCACCGCAAGCAAATAACCCTGGAGAAGAGGGTAAAGGAGCTTGAGCATGACAAGGAGTCACTGCGAAGTGACTTCGAAGCTGCCCAAGGGTCCGTAGATCTGATGCGGCGCATGGTGGAAAGAGCTAGGAGGGAGTACCTAGCGCAGGTCCAAGAGACCATCAAGACTGAGATCTTGATGGGGCAAACCGTCAACTCTCCGGACTGCGAGGTGGTGCAGCTGCGGGCCGAGACCTCCTCCCTACGCCAACTGAACTCTCAATTAGTGGGGGAGCTCGAGTCCACCAAGGAAGCGGCCGCTGCTGGGGAGAAGAAGCTTGAGGAGGTGGTGGGCAAACTGTCTGAAGCCAAGGGCCAACTGGAAGAAGCTGCCTCTTCCCTTGCTGCCCTTACCACCGAGAAAAATGCTGCGGAGGCCTCAAAGCAAAAACTGGAGGCGGAGAAAGCTGATCTGATGAACGTGGGTGTTGACGCCCTTACTGACGGATTCGAGCTGGCACTCGAGCAGATCCGATGCGTTCTCCCAGACTTGGACCTCTCGCAATTCAGCATTTATCGCGAAGTTGTAGATGGTAAACTCACCCCTCCTTCTTGAGCTCTTCTCTTCTTTGTAAATTTATACTTTTGCACAACTTTTTTAGTACTTGGAATTTGTATAAGACTTTGTGTGAATACATACTCGTTTCAGCTATAAGCTTCTTCTCTTGTATTTTTCTTGAGCTTCACCTTTCTTTATGTACACGACTAACTGTTAGCTAGCTTAGGTTTAGCGCGATCTTGTACTCTTCGATCTTGGCCTCTACTTTGATCGCGACTAACGACTTCCTTAACAGCCCTTGAGCGCTGCTTTGTACCACTAACCAATCACTGACGACTCATCAGTGATCGTTCTTCGATCTTCACTTAGCTTCTCTTCGCTCTAGCGCTAAGTGCATAGAGGACTTTGACATCGATCGCTCGAGGTGATGCCTCGTTTTGGGGAAAGAAAAGTGTTTCTCGCTAACCCCTCTTACCTACCCCAAGGTCATCACCCTTCGGCGGATTGGGTCGTTCATTCCCTGCCTCACTCCTGGGGTGAGAAGGGTTTCGAGCTAAGAGCCTTACTGGGCCAATATTGGTGTATGCCAAGTGGGTAAGGACATTTGTCAAAATCTTTCCTTTCCCTCTCTTGGTCTCACTAGCACCCCTGGCTTTTCAAACCCTAGTCGCCTGCACTCACACCTGGGGTGAGGAAGACTTAGATCAGTGCCGGTACTCGCGCCTAGGGCGAGTAAGGCCTAACCGATCACCTGCACTTGCGCCTGGGGCAAGGAGGATTTTAACTTTAATACTTGCGCACACTTGATATGCTGGAAATTTTTTCATTGGGTGTCCTCGTCAAAAACCTTCCTTAGGGAAAAGAGTGTCCCCTTGTCTGTTCAACTGTTCCCACTATATACAAAGCATGTATCTTTAGCGCGAGAACGCAACTACTTTACAACTTAACTGAAGTAAACTTTTAAGTGGGTGGCGTTCCACGTTCTGGGGATTGCTCCTCCCTCCAGAGTTTCTAGCCGATAAGCTCCGTTCTCCAACGTCTCCACCACTCTGTACGGGCCTGTCCACTTTGGAGACAACTTGTTCTCCATCTCATTCTGATGCGCCTTTCTCATCACCAGATCACCTTCCTGGAAGCGCCTGAGCCTCACCTTAGAGTTGTGCCTCCGTTCTACTCTTCTCTTTACGGCTTTAGCGCTGACTCTGGCTTCTTCTCGCACTTCGTCCAGTAGGTCGAGATTCACCTTTCACTCTTCATTGGACTCTTCAGCAATGAAATTCAAGAATCTGGTGGAGCTCTCCTGTATCTCCACGGGAATCATGGCGTCTGTCCCGTAGACAAGGCTGAAGGGTGTCTCATGGGTGCTAGACTGTGGGGTGGTATGATAAGACCATACGATTCTGGGGACCTCCTCTGCCCAGCCTCCTTTAGCCTTGTCTAGTCTTCGCTTCAGCCCCCTGAGCAGTACTCGATTGGCCGACTCCACCTGCCCATTGGTTTGTGGGTGTTCTACTGAAGCGAAAACCTGTTGTATCTTTAACTCCTCACACATCTTCCTCAGCTGATGACTCGTGAACTGGGTGCCATTGTCGGAGAGCAACCTCTTGGGTATTCCGAAGCGACAGACGATGTTTTTCCAGACGAAGTGCTCGACTTTCTGTGCGGTGATGTGTGCGACTGGTTCTGCCTCCACCCACTTGGTGAAGTACTCGATGGCCATGACGAGAAACTTCATCTGCCTTATCGCCAGGGGAAAAGGTCCTAGGATGTCGATCCCCCATGTGTGGAATGGCCACGGGCTATGGATGGACCTCAACTCCTCAGGAGGTGCCTTGTGGCAGTCCGCGTGAAGTTGACACTGTTTGCAACGCTGAGCAAACCTCACGCAGTCTTCCTTCAGCTTTGGCCAGTAGTATCCCGCGCGGAGTATCCTACTTGCCAAAGCGCGACCACCTACATGGCTTCCGCACACCTCCTCGTGCAGCTCAGACATGAGTCTGGTGCATTGCTCGCCGTGCACGCAGATCTGCACAGGGTGAGAAAATCCAAATCTAAAGAGGTTTCCATCAATTAGGGTAAACTTACTTGAGCTCCTCTTTATCCTTTTTGCCTCTGCCACGTCAAGTGGGAGTACACCATCTTCTAGGTACAACTGGTATGGTGTTATCCAGGTGTCGGGTTCCTTCACCGCGCGGACCTCCATCGACTCATCGATCTTCGACGGTCACGCTCTCACCCTCGGTGCTTTCAACGTTTCTTGAGTCAACGACCGATGACCGATCGTTAGGCGCTCCATTGATTTGTACACATGAAGTACCTGGTGGTCTGACACGAATGCTCGCGGTACCTTCAAGGTCTCCTGAATGACGGTCCTCTGCTTCCCCCCCTTGCCTGAGCTGGCCAGCTTGGCAAGCAGGTCTGCTCTGGCATTTTGCTCTCTTGCCATCTGGGGATCTTTTGCCTGGAACTCCCCTGTAACCTGCCCGGTGACTAGCAAAGAGTCGCTTTTGGCCAGCAGGTTTCTTGCTCCCATTTCTCTTGCTAGCAACATTCTTGCGATCAGGGCTTCATACTCCGCCTGATTGTTGCTAGCCTTGAAGGCAAAGCGGAGGGACTGCTCGACCGTTTGGGCCTTCCAAGATGACTCCAGCGCCGCTCACCTGCTGATTAGAGGAGCCATCCACTGATAACACCCATCGGAAATCTAAACCTTCTGCAGGTGTCGCGATCGACGACAGCTCGACCACAAAGTCCGCGAACACCTGCCCCTTGATCGGTCCTCGGGGCTCGTACTGAATGTCAAATTCTGACAATTCCACCGCCCACTTGACCATCCTTCCTGCTACGTCAGGTTTCTTCAGCACGTTTTGGATGGGCAGATCTGTCATTACCACCACTGTGAAGCTGTGGAAGTAGTGCCTTAGTCTCCTTGCTGAAAATACCACCGCCAGGGCAGCCTTCTCGAGGGCCTGGTACCTTATTTCAGGGCCTTGCAGCACCTTACTCACGAAGTACACAGGCCTCTGGGCCTGATCTTGTTCTTGCACCAGGACTGAGCTGACTGCTCTCTCCGTCACAGCGAAGTATAGACGAAGAGGGATCCCTACCTAAGGTTTACGCAAGACTGGTGGGCTTGCCAGATACTCCTTCAGTTTGATGAAGGCCTCATCGCACTCCTGTGTCCAAAGGAATCTGCTGTTGCGTTTAAGACACTGGAAGTACGGATGACCTTTCTCCCCTCCGGCGGACATCAACCGGTGTAAGGCTGCCAGGCGACCGGTGAGTTGCTGCACCTCCTTCACCGTCGTCGGGCTCCTCATTGCCACGATTGCCGCGCACTTCTCTGGGTTAGCTTCGATTCCCCGCTCTGTTAAAAGGAAACCCAAGAACTTCCCAGCCTCCACGCCAAAAATACACTTCTAAGGGTTGAGCTTCAGCCTGTACTTGGCGATGGTGGTGAATAGTTCCTCCAGATCAGCTGCATGATGCTTCTTCTCTCGGGACGTGACCACCATGTCATCTACATATGCATGTACGTTCCTTCCCAGCATGGGCGAGAGCACCCTATCCATGAGTCGCTGGTAGGTAGCCCCCGCGTTCTTTAATCCGAATGGCATGACCCTGTAGCAATAGCAAGACCGTTCCGTCATGAACGCGGTCTTGCACTCATCCATGGGGTGCATCCTGATCTGGTTATACCCTGAGAAAGCATCCAAGAAGCTGAGTAGCTTCCCCCCTGATGCGCTATCAACTAGGGCGTCTATACTGGGTAAGGGGTAAGAATCTTTGGGGCATGCCTTGTTGAGGTCAGTGAAGTCCACGCACATTCTCCACTTGCCGCTTGCCTTCTGAACCAGTACCACGTTCGCTAGCCACTCGGGGTACTGGATCTCTCTGATGTGACCTGCAGCCAGGAGCTTCTGCGCTTCGTCGTGGATCACTTTCCTCTTTTCCTCGTTGAATTTCCTTCGCCTTTGTCGCACAGGTCGAACCTTAGGGTCCATTGACAGTCGATGGCAAAGGAAATCGGGGTCTATTCCTGGCATGTCGGACGCTGACCATGCAAAGGCACCCATGTGCTTCTCGATAACACCAACGATCAGCTTTCGTTCTTCTTCAGCGAGGGATCCCCCCAACTTGAACTTTTTCCCCCTTATGTCCATTTCGACCCATCCATCAGCTGGGTGGGGCCTTTTCTCACTGGCGATGACCGCCCTCGCAATCCCTGACTCGCGAGGAGCGATCGCGCCTTCCTCTTCTTCTTCAAGCTGAGCTACCTGGGAGCCCCCCACCGTAGCGTTCTCCATCCTCTGAGCACCCTGTGTTTCCCTAACCACCGATCGCTCTTCGCGCACACCTGGTGGTGGGGTCGTGGTGACGTCACATACGCTTCTCTTCTGCTTTAGGCTGTTCTCGTAACAGCGTCTAGCCTCAGCCTGATCCGACTTGATGGTTATTACGGTCCCCTCCATCGACGGCAGCTTCAGCTTCATGTGCCTCGTTAATGGTATTGCGCCCAACCTATTGAGGGTTGGCCTCCCCAACAAAATGTTGTACGCAGAAGGGGCGTTCACCACCAAGTACTTTATCCTTTCGGTGCGGGCTGTCGTTCCATCGGTGAATGTACCGCCCTGGTAGTTGGAAATGATGACGTGGCACCAAGCCACGGAGTAGGCGTGTGGACAAGGCGCCAGAGTTGCAGAAGGGAAGGAGGTCGGGGGGTTCGTGTAATCGCCAGTTATTAAGTTGGCGTGCTCTGATCTCCAGCATGCCAGACGATCGCCTAGTTGAAGATAAAGTCGCCAGATGATGGACTCAGGCGACCAAGTCATTGGAGATCGCCAGAACAAGCACATCGCCGAAGATGAAGGCGGTGCAGATTATGAAGGCGGCCGGCGAGACCACAGGGAAGGTGTACGAGAGCACCCTAACTCGCCAATTCCAGTAGAGATCGCGCTCCCAAGTTAGCTATGCACTGGGCAGTACCATGCATAAGTAACTTAGCCAAAAAGAGAGTCAGAAGCAGCGCCCAAGTCAAGGAGGCTCCAGATGGTGGCACGTGTACGACTGGATGCGAGCCACGTGTCCAGGTCTGTAACTGCCAGGAGAGAGAAAGTGACCAGGTATATAAGAGTTCTCAACGAACTTTCTGAGGTACGCGCGTTCAGATTACACTCTTTACGCTTGCGAGTTATAGAGCTTACTGTGAGAGAGAATTTGCACGGTTCCTGTTCTTAGTTTTCTCTTAGTATTTGGTGATTCGGTCACTGACTTGGGCGTTGGAGTGCGATCGGCCGCAGCGGTGTCGCTCTGTTCCTTTGCAGGTTCTTGAGGTGGATCTCGAAGAAGAACGGAGGTTTGAAGCGGTGCACACGTTGATCCTTTGACGAGGCAGTTTCCAGCGTCCTGGTCAACAGGCAGGATCATCAGGCGCCCACCGTGGGGCCGTGTAAAACTTGCTCCCATCCACAACGTGAGTTCTTGGAGGTTTCCGAAGTTTGTTGCGTGGTTGTGTGCTGGTGCAACCATCGTTCGCTGTTTGCTTGACATTTGTTCGGTGAATTCGCGTTTTATACCGTTCGTTTGGGTTTTTGATCGGTGAAGTGAGGTTTTTCTGCTGTTTACTCGTAATTTGCTCGGTGGAGTTGAGTTCTTTCGCTCGTTTGGTTATCCGCGGGAAAAGCGGTGGTTTCTGGTGGAGTTGCAGGTTTGTTTGAAGGTTTACGGCGTTCTTGAGTTTTCTTGCGGAGTTTCGCACAGTTTTCCCGATTGATCGCTGAATCGATCGTAGCTGAAGTAAGTGTTGTTCGCTGCATTCTGTGATTCGCTGAGTTTCATGAGAAAAATGAGAAGCAATCGTTCAAGTCCAGTTGCGCCCGTCGCTGCTAAAGGCGCTGCCGCCATGACCATGGCGCAGATGGTAGAGATTATGCGCTCGTTGCAGGCAACTGTGGAAGCCTCGCGCATAGAGCAGGCGAGAATGCACGAGGACCTGGCCGCCTCTCGGGCCAGGAATGACGAGCTCAGCAAGGTGACTGAGGAGCTGCGTCAAGCTCTTCAGGAGCAGCAGGGGCGTTCTGTTGCTGAAGAGGTCGCGCCGTCGACGCCACCTTGCGTTTTTCCTATGCCTTTCGATCAGGCGATTACTGACACGCCCATTCCTGCGAGCATGGTTCCGGTTAAGGCTGTTTTCACCGGTGTGGAGGATCCTGAAGCTCATCTCACCACGTTCCATACGCAGATGATGCTGTCTGGGGGATCAGACGCCGTGTATTGCAAGATGTTTGTGAGCACGCTCCAGGGAACGGCGCTGGAATGGTTTGTGAGCCTGCCTAACGGTCACATAACCAGCTTTCAACAGTTCTCGAAGATTTTTGTTGAGCAGTACATCGTGAATAAGGCACCGCCCAGGGTGTCTTACGACCTGTTTGATATAAGGCAGTATCAGGGAGAGTCCCTCAGGGACTACCTGAATCGTTTTGGGGCGCAGATGGTCAGATCGCCGGCCAAGGATGAAGAAATGCTAGTCTATGCATTTAAGAAAGGCGTGCTGCCGGGACCATTCTGCGAGGCGTTGATCAGGGCACACCCCGCCACGTTTGCTGAGGTTAGGCGACTTGCGGTGGCCCACATCGCCGACGAGAGCGAAGTCGCCGAGAAGAGAGGGAGCGTGGCCCCCACTAGGCCACGCGCCCAGACCAGGATCCAGCCACAGAGAGTGCTGGAGACAGCGGCGGCTAGAAGGGATCAGAGGACTCGCCATCCTTATGATCCAAGGAAGAACAAAGGCAGGGGCCAAGGACGCCACCAACCAGCACGCCGGGAATACAATCGCCCGCCTAAGCACAAGTTTGTCATGGCATTGGCGGATCTGATCGCCATTCCCAATATATCCGCTAGGTTGAAGGCGCCAGAAAAGGTGGGCGACAGGGTGCTGGGACCAAATCCAGACGCCTAGTGTGAGTTTCACCAGGGCTTTGGCCATACAGTGGACTCGTGCTTAGCATTGGGATACCAACTCGACGATCTAGTAAAGAGCGGGTTCCTAAATGATTATTTGCTGGACAGAAGGACGGGGGGTGCATCGAGCTCCCAGCCAGCAGGTGCTGAAGCTCAGCAGCACGAGATGCCTACGCACGGAGAAATCCATACCATTGCAGGGGGTTTCTCAGGAGGTGGATGCACCGCATCACAAAGGAAGAGGTACGCGAGGTCCGTGATGACGGTGGATATGTTTGAAGACCACTCGCCGGAAGTGGATATCACCTTCACCAAGCAAGATCTCCGGGATGTTATGCCTCATGACAACGATCCCATAGTAATTTCACTGATAACAGCAGGAAGAAAGGTCCACAGGGTGTTGGTGGACCAAGGAAGCTCAGCAGATGTGATGTTTTGGCCGACTTTCACGCAGCTAGAGCTGCCCCTTGACCAGCTGAGGCCCTGTGGAGGGTGTTTGTATGGGTTCGCTGGTGACCAGGTGGAGGTCAGGGGGTACATAGAATTGAGGACAACGTTTACAGATGTGGCGGGTTCAAGAACGGAGAAAATCAAATACCTCGTTGTAAACGCTCCTTCAGCATACAACATCCTATTGGGAAGGCCCACGCTCAACAGGATAGGTGTCATACCATCGACCCGGCACATGAAGGTGAAGTTGCCGTCCATGGAGGGGGTGGTTATCACCATCAAATCCGATCAGAAGGAAGCAAAGAAGTGCTATGAGAATAGCCTGAAAAACAAGAGATCGGTGAGTTACGTAACAACCACCCCGCCTCCTGGTGTGAAGCCCAGATCGACGGTAACAGAGGAGACCGCCGGAAGGGACGTGGAGATGGTGGATGCTGAGCTAGGGGAGGGGAATGCCGGTCTGGAAGAGGAAGAGGCAAGGAATCGCCCTGAGGAAGCGAGAGAACTGGGAATCGCCAGGGCGGTGATCGCCAGAGAAACCAGACCAAAACCCGTCGAGCAGTGGCTCGAGAGAGAAATCGGGGGAAAGATCTTCAAGCTGGGAAGATCCCTGGAGGATGAGCTCCAGGACCAGATCGCCAAGGTGATTGAGCGGCATCTGGACGCGTTTGCATGGTCCGCTTCGGACATGCCCGGGATCGACCCCGACTTCTTGTGCCATCATCTGGCGATGGATAACTTGGTGAGACCAGTGCGACAAAGAAGAAGAAAGTTCAACGAGGAGAGGAGGCAGGCGATCAGGGACGAAACACAAAAACTCCTCGCAGCAGGCCACATCAGGGAAGTCCAGTACCCTGAATGGCTGGCAAATGTCGTGCTGGTGAAGAAGAGTAACGGGAAATGGCGCATGTGCGTCGATTTCACCGACCTGAACAAAGCTTGCCCAAAGGATTCGTATCCTTTACCAGGCATAGACGCCCTGGTAGATAGTGCTGCAGGGTGTAAGTTGCTGAGCTTCCTGGATGCCTTCTCGAAGTACAATCAGATCAAGATGCACCCCATGGATGAAGAGAAGACAGTCTTCATGATGGAGGCTGATGGATCGAGTACTTGCACCAATGTTGGGAAGGAACGTGCAAGCATACGTCGATGACATGGTCGTGACCTCGCCGGAAAAGAGCAAGCACGTTGCAGACTTGGAAGAATTGTTCACGACGATCGCCAAGTTCAGATTAAAGCTTAATCCAGAGAAATGCATTTTCGGCGTGGAGGCTGGAAAGTTTTTGGGTTTCCTCTTGACTGAAAGGGGCATAGAGGCCAACCCTGATAAGTGTGCCGCCATCTTGGCGATGAGGAGCCCAGCTACGGTGAAAGAAGTCCAGCAGCTAACAGGTCCGATGGCAGCCCTGTCTCGCTTCGTGTCGGCTAGCGGAGAAAAGGGCCATCCCTATTTTCAGTGCTTGAGGCGCAATAATAAGTTTGTTTGGACGAAGGAGTGCGAGGAAGCCTTCGTCAAGCTGAAGGAGTATCTGGCGAGCCCGCCGGTTTTGTGCAAACCGCTGGTGGGAACCCCTCTCAGGTTGTATTTTGCTGTAACTGAGAGGGCGGTGAGTGCGGTGCTCGCCCAGGATCAAGATCAGGCTCAGAAGCCTATTTATTTTGTGAGTAATGTGTTGCAGGGCCCCGAGACGAGATATCAGGCCCTAGAAAAGGTTGCGCTGGCTGTGGTATTTTCGGCGAGGAGGTTGCGCCACTATTTCCATAGCTTCACCATACTGGTGATGACTGACCTGCCCATCCAGAAGGTCTTGAAGAAGCCTGACGTTGCGGGAAGGATGGTGAAGTGGGCAGTAGAATTGTCAGAGTTTGATATTAAATATGAGCCCCGAGGCCCGATCAAGCGGCAAATCTTTGCAGATTTCGTGGTCGAGCTCTCATCTGAGGCAACGCGAGTTGAAGGGGACGATTTCCGTTGGGTACTCTCGGTGGATGGATCGTCGAACCAGCAGGGTAGCGGTGCTGGAGTCATTTTGGAAGGACCCAACGGCGTGCTGATCGAACAATCTTTGAGATTTTCCTTCAAAGCCAGTAACAATCAAGCAGAATATGAAGTGCTGATCGGCGGGATTTTGCTGGCCAAAGAGATGGGAGCCAGGGAGCTAATGGCTAAGAGTGACTCGCTGCTAGTCACGGGGCAAGTAACAGGCGAGTTCCAGGCTAAAGATCCACAAATGGCGGCTTACTTGGAGTATGTGCAGGAATTGAAGAGTTCCTTTGCCTCCTTTGAAGTAGTGCATGTGCCCAGAGAGCAGAATGCCCGAGCTGACTTGCTAGCTAAGCTCGCCAGTTCAGGCAAGGGGGGTAGACAGAGGACGGTGATTCAAGAAACTCTGAAGACGCCAAGAGCATTTGTGGCAGATCACCTGGTTCTTCAGATAAGCAAGTTGACGGAGAAAGCAGCGAGAAGTCATAAGTCCCTGACGCAAGAAACTCTGAGATCGCCGAGAATTAGAGCATGTCGAGGAAAGAAGGTGAACATGACGCAGGCGTGTGCTATCCATGAGCCAGACACCTGGATAACACAGTACAAGCGATGCCTGGCAGATGGCCTTCTCCCACTGGATCCGACAGAGGCTAGGAAGGTAAAGAAAAATTCTAGCAAGTACACGTTGATTGATGGCGATCTGTACAGGTTTGGGTTCACACACCCACTCCTGGAATGTGTACATGGCGAGAAGACTGCAAGAAGTATGCCCAATGTTGCAAACAATGCCAACAGCACGCCGATTGGCACAAGGCGCCTCCCGAGGAGTTGAAGTCGATCTACAGCCCTTGGCCGTTTCATACCTGGGGAATCGACATCCTGGGACCTTTCCCGCTGGCGATCAGGCAGATGAAGTACTTGGTGGTGGCGATTGAATATTTCACCAAGTGGATCGAAGCAGAACCAGTGGCCCAGATCACCGCACACAAGATCGAAGGTTTCGTGTGGAAGAACATCGTGTGCCGGTTGGGAGTGCCTAAGCGCCTGGTGTCGGACAATGGGACTCAGTTTGCAAGCCACCTGTTGAAGAAGCTTTGCGAAGGGGTGGGAATTCGACAAGTGTTTGCATCCGTCGAGCACCCTCAGACAAATGGCTAGGTGGAGTCGGCTAATCGGGTGTTGTTGAGAGGTTTGAAGAGAAGGCTAGAAAAAGCCAAGGGAAGCTGGGCTGAGGAGGTGCCCCGTATAGTCTGGGCATACCACACCACCGAGCAGTCAGGAACCCATGAGACCCCGTTCAGCTTGGTCTATGGGTGTGATGCAATGATTCCAGTAGAGATCTAGGAGAGCTCGCCGAGATTCCAGAACTTTGTAGAGGAAGACTCGAATGAAGAGAGAAGGCTGAACCTGGATCTACTGGATGAGGTCAGGGAAGAGGCGAGATTGAAGGCTGAAGCGGTGAAGAGAAGGATTGAACGAAGATATAACTCGAAGGTGATGCCAAGACAGTTTAGAGAGGGCGATCTGGTGATGAGAAAAGCCCACCAGTACGAGATGGAGAATAAACTGTCGCCCAAGTGGACTGGACTGTTCAGAATAACCGAGGCGCTCGGGAA
Source organism: Phaseolus vulgaris (assembly GCF_000499845.2). Lineage (NCBI taxonomy): Eukaryota > Viridiplantae > Streptophyta > Magnoliopsida > Fabales > Fabaceae > Phaseolus > Phaseolus vulgaris. Next base: position 17,986 of record NW_027174117.1, on the reverse strand, counting down.
CGGCGCCTACCGCTTAGAGACATTGGAAGGAGGGGCGATTCCGCGTACCTGGAACGCTACACACCTGAAGTTGTATTACAGTTGAGAACTTTGTAAGTAAAGATAAACACAAAGTTACATTACAATGTCTCTATTAAAACAGTTTGGAGGGGGCACTCTTTTTTCCCTAAGGAGGGTTTTTAATGAGGCCACCCAATAAAGAGAAGTTTTCAAAGTACAAGTTGTTTTAGATTGCGTGCTTGTTGTTTTCAGAAAAGTTTTGAAGAAAGACCTTGTCACTTATATGTGACTCAAGGAAAGTTAAAGATATATTGCATGCTTTCTAAAAAGTTTTAAGTCCTCATCGTCTTTCGGCGATCGGAGGCACCAGTTAAAAGACCTCAACGCCCTCGCGCGTCCTGAGGCAAGTTAAAGACCTCCTTGCCGTCGAGCGAGTGCAGGCGAGGAAGAGTGGAAAGTCCTCAGTGTTTCTGGGGGCGAGAAGATGTAACCCCTGGGGCAATGTAGAGGCACCAGTAAAAAGTCCTCAGTGTTTCTGGGGGCGAGAAGATGTAACCCCTGGAGCAATGTAGAGGCACCAGCGAAAAGTCCTCAGTGTTTCTGGGGGCGAGAAGATGTAACCCCTGGGGCAATGTAGAGGCAAGTAAAAGACCTTCTCGCCTATGAGCGAGTTCAGGCACGTGAAAGACCTTCTCGCCTACGAGCGAGTTCAGGCAAGATAAAATCCTTCTCGTCTCGAACGAGTTCAGGTATGGTGTTAAGGGTGGACGAAGTTTGGAAGGTGGCTAAGGTAGGTTCGAAGAGAGCGCCTAGCCACCCGACCTTCGGTCCTGAAGTTCAGGAAGGTAGAGGAGGATCCGAAAGGCGCCTCTACCCCCAGATCAAAGAACAATGGCCAAGGCGTGAAGCCAGAAAGAAGCTGATCGCCAAGAGTCTTTGGCGACCAGGAAAAGTTCAAACAGTGGCGAGAAAGTTAAAAGACCCATTTTGATGAAGCAGATCGGGTGAAGCAGTGTTTAAGCCAGTAGCTGAGTTAAAGTTTGTTGCTTGAGGAATATTTTTACAATAAGGTTAATTGCCTTAAGGTTACGGGTTCTTAAAGTGATTGTTGCTTAAAGTTGAAGTGGTTCGAAGCAGTTAAGTCCAAGATCGGGCCTACAGTTTCGCTAAGTCATTTCTTTGAAGTAAAACACGCTAGGAAGGTTAAAGCAGTTGAAGAAGTCGTAAGAGAAAATACACAGACTTTTGTCATTAAAAGTAAATATCAGTTCAGAACATATGTACGAGAAGACATAAAGTTTATTAAAAGTTATACACAAGAGAAAGTATAAAAGCAGTGGATGGAGTAAATTGATTAGTCTTCGGCGGGCACCACTTTTCCATCCACCACCTCATTATTTAGAGACACCATGCTGAGATCCAGATCAGGGAACAAGCAGGCGAACTGTTCCCGCGCAGCTTCGAATCCAGCAGCCAGAATTTGGGCGGAACTCAGATTGAGATCTTCAATTTGCTTCTTAAGCTCTTCAATCTGTTTCTCGAGTTCTTCAGCTTGTTCTTTAAGTCCCTTATTCTGCTGCTCCAGCTCCTCAACTTGTTTCTTGAATTGTTCGTTGATTTCTTGAGCCTGGAGAAGGTCTTCAGCAACCTTCTTGGATTCTGCTTGCACCTTGCCCAGTTCAGCTGCAAGCTCCCCTTTTTTCTTATTGGCTTCGTCGAGCTCAGCCATGGCGTCATCCCTCGCCTTCTCCACCTTGCCAAGGAAGATCTCCCGGTCGGCTGACCTTTGCTCCAGCTTCTTCACCTTGACGGCGTCGGTTTTTATGAGAGCCTCCAGGTCAGCCACCCTGACGCGATAAGGCACAATCTTGCTCTCTAGTTCGATATTTTCTTGAGCCAGTTGCTGCATCTTATGGCGGAGTTCAGTAGCCTCCTTGCGCGCCATTCTGAGCTCGGTGCTCATTGCGTCCTCTACTCGGGAGTGTTCAATCTCCGCGAGCGTCAGGTTAAAGGACAACTTCTCCACCTCGACCCTCATGGTGCTGTTTTCAGTTTTAAGGTTGAAGAGGTCGTCCTGGAGTTTCCTGGTGGAGCTCTCCACGGCTCTGGTTATGATGGCGGGGATGTCTTCTGCTATCGTCTTCAGCTTAGCAGACAAAAGCTCCCACATCCTCGTAACCTCAAGAGGGAGGTTTGCTGCTTGTAGAGGTGCTGGGTGGGCCTGTTGTTGATTTTCGTCGCCACCTTCTTTGGTTGGTTCTTCAGTAGGCGCTTTTGCTCGTGGTGGCGACGTCGGGGACTCGGTGATCAGAATCGGAGAGGTGTGGGCAACCTCATCCCCGATTGGAGCAACATCTGCGGCTGAGGCATTGGAAGGAGGACCCCCTCCAGCTGATACAAATGGCGTGGAGACGCTCGGGGGGTCCTCCATGAAATTTGGCTCTTGGGCCTCAACCGCAGGTGGCGCAGTTGCCAGTGGAATGGCTTGGACAGGTGAGGCAGGAGCTGGTGGAGATGGCAAAGTTGGAGGTGGAGCGGGCGTGGATGGAGGTGTTGAGGTTGGAAGAGGGGGTGGGGCAGGTGGTGAAGAAGGTGCCACCCTCTTCCTCTTTGTAACAAGGCCATCTTCGGTGACCTCGCCATCTTCTTCCTCCTCCTCGTGGACTACCTTGGGAGCTTTCCTCTGGGGCCTTTTGAGGACAAGTTTTTTACGTTGGGCGGCGGGCTGGACATCGGAGGGAGCTGGGCCCTTAGGTGGCGATCAACCCTGCGCGGCGGCGATCTCCACCACCGAATTTGGTACTGTTTGAGAGCCCGTTGCCAACCCGTGGGTTCGGGCGAGCGCCCTCAATTCCGCGAGTTTTCCTTGGCCCAACATGTTATCTGCATGAAGCAAAAATGCGTGGGTTAGTTCAGAGAGAAAGTCAATACAAGGCAGTATGCAACAGCAAAGCAGATAAAGAATGCAGAAAAATAAAACCAAAGTCTTGCGCGTAATGCACAAGACGCCCAGAAACAGTTAACAGAAGCAGTATCAAAACAAAGGCTTAAATGTTCTAACCTATTCGAACTTCGAGTTGGTCCTCGAAGAATTCGAAGCAGATCAGGGTGGTGGTGAGGAAGGTGATGTTGGCACTCGCCACACTCTTCCAAAAGAGGCAGAGATCTCTGTCCAACGCACCAATTGCTATCAGGACTTCTGGGTCTCCTGAAGCAGCTCTTGGACTCCTTGTTCCCCTTGTTCACCCAGTACAAGGGGAAACCGTCGAGTAGGGAAGTGTCCTTGTCGTTAGGGCGCACTTGGTAGAACTTTCCCTTCCAGTCTTTATAGGATTGCTGAAAGATGGAGAAGATCGACCTCCCAGCAATCCCATTTAAGCTAACCCATAGGCGGTCTCCCGGGTGCTTGGCTTCGAAGAGAAACAGAAATACATCTACGGATGCTGGCAACCCCAGATGGTCGCACATCACTTGGAACGCTCGCACAAACGCCCAACTATTGGGATGGAGCTGGGCGGCGGCGATGTTGAGCTCGGTGAGGAGCTCCCTCTCGAAACGTGTAAAGGGAAACTTTAGTTTCACCTTCTTGAATAGCGTTGTGTAGACGAAGCAGAAGGGCCCGTCATTGCTCGCCTTATCGTCGGCACAAACGGGCAGATCGGGGGGGCAAGGTAGCACTATCATCTTCTTATCGTGCTCCTTATGATATGTTTGGTGAGGCTCATCCCCCTTAGTCAATCGCAAAACTGCCCCAGCAGTGTTCACGGAAGACGTTTCCCTCAACAGGGTCGAGTTGGCCCAGGGGTAGAGTTTTTTAAAGTCTGGTGGGGGGACGGGGGCTCCTCCGGTGATAGGTGGACTCGCCTGGGCCAGGTTGGGGCGGGGAGGTGCAGGCCTCTCAGCCTGGGAAGATGAAGCACTGCGTGCTCGCGGTGGGTTGAGTGCTGGAGAAGAGGGGTTTCGCGATGAAGGAGGAGGATTCGGGGTGATCTTTGAGCGAGTCATTCTCGAAGCTGCAAAGGAAGAAGAAAAGGAAAAATGATCAAGGTTCGCAGAGGCTGACTCGATCATGGGAGAAGGGTGAAAAACGAACGAACGAAGGTTCGTTGCAACGATTGACGAAGCCCTAAGTTACGAGAAAGGAGAAATGGAAAAACAACCCACAACGTATGCACCAGACAGTTACAGGATGATGCGAATCGGTTAAAATGCAAGAAAAACCACCAGAAGAAGGAAAGGAGGTACCTTTTGATGATCAGGAAGACGATGAAGGATGCTGGTGATTCAGAATGTTGAAGAGCGCTGAGAGTTTTTTGCATGAGAAGGTGAGAGCGTTTGAGAATACGAAGAAAAGTGATGGAACAGTGGAGTGAAAATGGGTTTAAGAGTTTTTTCGAAATGGGTTTGGGAAGCGCAAACGGTAACTGAAGGTAACCGTTGATGAAGCCACGTGTCGAACGATGGGTGAGGGGTTTGGTGGAGCGTCAGAGAAGCAGAAAGTACAACCGCTTGGAATTCTGCGCCAGTGCCACGTAGACCGGTGTTAACGTGACTTTTTCAGTCTTTTCGCTGGACAAGTCTTCGCTTAAGACTGGGGGGCTTGTGTACCGCCCTGGTAGTCGGAAGTGATGACGTGGCACCAAGCCACAGAGTAGGCGTGTGGACAAGGCGCCAGAGTTGCAGAAGGGAAGGAGGTCGGGGGGTTCGTGTAATCGCCAGTTATTAAGTTGGCGTGCTACGATCTCCAGCATGCCAGGCGATCGCCTAGTTGAAGATAAAGTCGCCAGATGATGGACTCAGGCGACCAAGTGATTGGAGATCGCCAGAACAAGCACATCGCCGAAGATGAAGGCGGTGCAGATTATGAAGGCGGCCGGCGAGACCACAGGGAAGGTGTACGAGAGCACCCTAACTCGCCAATTCAAGTAGAGATCGCGCTCCCAAGTTAGCTATGCACTGGGCAGTACCATGCATAAGTAACTTAGCCAAAAAGAGAGTCAGAAGCAGCGCCCAAGTCAAGGAGGCTCCAGATGGTGGCACGTGTACGACTGGATGCGAGCCACGTGTCCAGGTCTGTAACTGCCAGGAGAGAGAAAGTGACCAGGTATATAAGAGTTCTCAACGAACTTTCTGAGGTACGCGCGTTCAGATTACACTCTTTACGCTTGCGAGTTATAGAGCTTACTGTGAGAGAGAATTTGCACGGTTCTTGTTCTTAGTTTTCTCTTAGTATTTGGTGATTCGGTCACTGACTTGGGCGTTGGAGTGCGATCGGCCGCAGCGGTGCCGCTCTATTCCTTTGCAGGTTCTTGAGGTGGATCTCGAAGAAGAACGGAGGTTTGAAGCGGTGCACACGTTGATCCTTTGACGAGGCAGTTTCCAGCGTCCTGGTCAACAGGCAGGATCAGTGAACGTTGTCCTCAGCTCAATGTACCCCCGCACCTCTACCTGATCCCTTGCAAAGTCGTAGAGACACCCGGTATACGGCCTTAGTTGATCAGAGGACAACTGCAACTTGTTAAACGTCGGCCAGAACATGACGTCTGCCGAGCTTCCTTGATCTACGAGCACTCTGTGCACTCGTCTTCCTGCTGTGATGAGGGAAATGACCACAGGGTAGTTATCGTGCGGGACAACGTCCCGTAGGTCAGCTTTCCTGAAGACAATATCTACTTCAGGGTAATGGCTCTCATTACCCAATCTACCGCCATAACTGATCGAGCGTACCTCCTTCTCTGTGACGCGGTGCATCCCCCGCCTGAGAAACCTCCCGCGATTGTTTGCACTTCCCCGTGCACAGGGACTTCATGCTGCTGTTCTCCAGCCTGGGATCCCGACGCGCGATCACCCTGCGGCTCACGGAGGTAATCTGCTAGTTGGTGTCCCAACGCCAAACAGGAGTGGAGTGTGTGGCCAAAGGCCTGGTGAAACTCACACCACTTATTTTTCTTCCTTCCCAGTACCTTATCTGTCTTCTCCGGCACACGTAGTCTCGCTGCTACAGCGGAAAGGGCGATGAGATCCACCAATCCCACCATGTCAGAATCAGTAGAATGTGAGTGTCTGTGCGTGTTTGCGCGTCTCTGCGCTTGGCTGCGCTTGTCTGTACCTTTAGCGGTACAGAGTGCACCTTTATCTGGACCGCGCCCTTCTCAGATGGTGACACGTGGAAGCATGCGACTCACATCTAACCACACACGTGTCACTACTTGAAGGGCTCTGGCGCTTCTCTTTGTGCGCTAAGTTATTCCCTTGCGGAGTAACTTAGCATATTTCTTCCATCTGGGTAAACCGCATACTCTCAGGAGGACGCCAGGTGTGGCTGGTCTAGGCACACTCACCAAGCGTTGCTCTCTGCGTAGACGGCTTACCCCTCACGGTGTCACGCACGTAATGGGTTGAGGGAATCACCAATCACTGACCGACTTACTAGCTCCCTCAGGCCACTCTCGTGCACGATTCCCTGAGATGTGCTCATGCGAGGTCCATGCGTAACGCTCTCGCTGGGAACCTCAGTCCCAGTTTAACTGCGTGTAACGCGAGACCCCGATGACCATGCACCCGATGACTGATCAGTGCTCTATTGCTTCTCGTGTTCTGCCCCCAGGCGTTCATCTGGGAACTGGTCTGTTGATGGCCACTTGGTTACTGACCACCGATCACCGTTCTGGGTGATCTGTCCCCTGATCTCTCTGCCGCCTGATCTGTCGGTGGTCACTTGGTTACTGACCCCCGATCACCGCTCTTGGCGATCGCCTCCCTGATCTCTCTGTCACCTGGTCCATGTGTCACCCTGCGAGTGGTCCACGTGGTTCTCTGCTGCTGACGTCATCGACTACCGATGACCGATCGGATCAAAAGTCCAGTTGACTTTCGTGGAATTCGTAGGTGATGATGGAGGAGGTGGCCAAGGTTATGTTGGAGGAGGCAACTCCTTTCCAGAAGTTGCATAGGTCTTTGTCGAGCTCCCCCATCTTTTCTGGACCTCTAACCCTCTTGAAGTTGTCCTTAGACTCCTTCTTTCCATTGTTCACCCAATATAAGGGAAATCCGTCGAGGAGGGTGGGGTCTTGGTCCTTGCACCAGACGCGCACGAACATGCCTTTCCAGTCTTTGTAGGATTGCTGAAACATGGAAAGGATGGACCTCCCAGCAACCCTGTTGAGGTTAACCCATTGATGATCGCCTGGGTTCTTGGCCTCGAACAAAAAGAGGAACACATCCACGGAGGCTGGGTGTTCCAAGTGTGCGCAGATAATCTTATACGCCCTGACAAATGCCCAGCTGTTGGGATCAAGCTGGGCGGGGGCTATGTCAAGCTCGGTCAAGAGCTCCCTCTCGAAACGAGTGAAGGGGAAGCGGAGCTTGACCTTCTTGAACATCGTGGCATAGACGAAGCAGAAGGGTTCGCCATTGCTCCCCTGGTCGTCAGTGCAGATGGGTTCTCCAGGGGGAGAAGGATAAACATTCACCTTGTCATCATGCTCCTTGCTAAAGGAAAGGTGAGCTTGATCACCTTTCTTGAGGCGAAGGACGTCGATGTCGGTGTTGATGGAAGAGTTCTCACCCAGCAAAGCTGAAGTAGCCCAGGGATACAGCTGTTTGTGGTCAGGGAGGGGTCTCACAGCTGCGCTGGTTTGAGGTGGGGTTGGTTGTGGTTGGTTGGGTCGAGAGGACGCGAGTCTCACGGCCTGGCTCGACTGGGATCCCTTGGTGGATTGCGAGAAGAAGAAGGGTTGACCCTATGAGTTTTCGTCGAAGGGTTTTGAGAAGATGGAGGAGGGTTTGGAGTGATTTTGGTGCGAGCCATCAGAGGAGCTGCAAAGAAGATGAAAAAGTGAAGAGATGAGAGTTCATAAACAGAATGACACAACAGAAAAGAAGAAGACAGAACGAACAAGGGGGGCTCGCAGAGAAAAAGCTAGAAAACCTAGACGCAGGGAAAAGCGAAGCAAAGAACAAAAACAACCCACAACGTATGCTCCAGACAGTTAATGGATGATGCAAACCGATTAAAATGCAGCAAATGTCAATGGCAAGAGATGAACAGTTACCTTTTAATGATCATAGGTGTGTTGAGCAAGATGATGATTGAGGGAGACGAAGCGTTCCCTAGAGTATTTCGGGAGTTTGGAGTGTAGAAGAAGATAATGAAACAGTGAAGTGGTGCGAAGGTTTTAAGAATTTCGAACGTTGCAAGAAGCGAAAACGACAATGAATAATAGTCGTTGATAAGTCTACGTGTTGTTTGATCGGAGGGGTTGGTGAAATGTCAAATCAGTAAACAGTATGAGCGCTAGCGAACAAGGCCACGTAGATCGCCGAAAATTCAACTCCTTAGTCTTTTCGCTGGACAAGCCACAGCTCAAGACTGGGGGGCTTGTGTACCGATCAGGTCATCGGGTGTGACAACGTGGATAGTAAGTGACTACGTGAGGCGTGCTTAGCGGGACACGTGGATAAGAGAAAGATGAATGGTCCAGAAGTGAACATGGTCGCCGTTTGTGGAAGTGGCGTTCTGCAGTGTGCATAGTCGGTTGTCACTAGGTTTTCGTGTCATCGCCGTGTTAGATAATGGAGGATCAGGTGGTCGAACATCGCCACAAAAAGCACATCGCCGGGTTTCCCAGTAAACTTGGTTGAAGCTGTTGGAGGTTAAGGCGAGTAATTCAAGCGTGTAAGTTCAGTAAAGATGACTGTTACGTCAGCATGAAGCGTGAAGGTTAAGTGAGTTGGAGGAAACAACGTGCTCATCGATGACGGGATTCCCAGAGTGGACATTCGTCGATGGCGAGGTTTCCTCAGCAAGAACATGCATGGCGTGGCAGTGAGGAAGGTGGCGCTTGCGACAAGCGATATCACAGAGACGGTGTATTGTGTTACACCCGATACTCGTCTTGTCGGGGGGTGTTCCAGAGCGTGCTACGTGCTAGGTTACACCTTGAATAGGAGGCTTGGCCGCGTGACTGGTTACTACATAGAAATGACGCTCAAGTTATCCTCCAAGGAACCCTAGATAAGAGCAGCAGCGGAAAGGTAAACCCTAGTTTCCACCTATATAAAGGGCACTAAGAGCCCTAGTAAGAGAGGGGTTTTACAAGCTTTAACCTAATTCTCATAGTTACACAGAGCACTAAACCTTAGTTGTTCTTGACGGCGCACCCACTGTGAGTACAAGGCAATTGGGGCAACACAATTCTAGTTCACAGTTTTTAGTCACTCAGCACAGTTTCTTCGACCACCTCCCAAGGGTGTGTCACTTTGATGTTTCTCGCTAGCTGACTTGATCGTCGGAGTGCAAACGGCCGCGAGGGCGCCCCTTTGTTCACTTCTTTCAGGTACTCACAGACGGAGCAAGACGAAGGTGCCCTAGCTCGCAAGGATAGGCTACGCGCAAAGACGATCCCGGTCAGCCGGACGGATTAATAAGCATGACCATTTATAGCATAACCAATATGTATTCCTTCATCTGATTTAGGATCAAATTTTCCCAGATTGTCTTTACCATTATTTAGAACAAAACATTTGCAGCCAAAGACCCTAAGATGACATATACTAGGCTTCCTCCCTTTATACAATTCATAAGGAGTTTTCTTAAGAATGGGTCTAATCAATGTTCTGTTAAGCACATAAGAAGCAGTGTATACTGCATCAGCCCAAAAATATTTAGGTAAACCAGATTCATTTAGCATAGTCCTAGCTAACTCTTCTAATGACCTATTCTTTCTTTCAACAACACCATTTTGTTGGAGTGTCCTAGGAGCAGAATAACTATGTGTGATTCCATGTTTTTCACAATATCTATCAAACTTTGCATTTTGAAATTCTCCCTCATGATCACTACGAATCTGTTTTATCCTATTTTCATTTTCATTATGCAGAACCTAAGCAAGTTTCTTAAAGGATTTATATGCATCATTTTTATAAGCAAGAAACAAGGTCCATGTATATCTTGAAAAATCATCAACAATCACCAAAGCATAGTAATTTCCAGCTAAGCTAGCAGTCCTAGATGGTCCAAACAAGTCCATATGCAAAACATCCAAAGCTTTATTTGTAGAAACCATATCTTTTGATTTAAAGGTAGTTCTAATCTGTTTTCCCTTTACACAAGCATCACACAATCTGTTATTTTGAAATTTTATGTTTGGTAAACCAGAAACAAGTTCCTTAGACTTTAGCTTATTCAAGTGATTTGTGTGAATGTGAGCTAGCCTCCTATGCCATAGCCATGAGCCATCATTTTTAGATAACAAACACTCATTTTTAGAACAACTCTTTATAATGTCTAAGAGATAGATGTTGTTTACCCTTTTTCCAGTGAACAGCACCTTACAAAAAATTTCATTTGAAATTGTACAAGTGTTGGCTTCGAAATTGACCTTGTATCCCTTGTCACACAACTAGCTAATGCTTAGAACACTATGTTTTAGCCCTTCAACATACAATACATTTTCAATAGTGGTTGAGTCTTTAGTACCAACATCTCCTCTTCCAAGAATTTGTCCTCTATTTTGTCCCCATATGTGACATGCCCTTCAGCTTTGAGTTTTAGATTTATGAACTGAGTCACATCACCAGTCATGTGCTTTGAGCAGCCACTGTCCAGGTACCACTGGTTTTTCCTGCTGTTTTTCTGCAACAAAACAGATTTAACACATATGGTAGCCCTTTAGTCTAAGGTCCAACATGATTAATACCTTTCCTTAGGAAGCCATTTGGCCAATCCTTTAGGAACAAGGTACCTCCTAGCTTTACATGTTCTAGATACATGACCAGACTTCATACAATAAAAACATGTTGCAGTATGCATTGTTTTTGAATAACTAAAAGAGGGAAAACCTGTTTTGGAAGGAACAAAGAAACTGGATAGCTTTTTCACATTACTTTTCATTCCAGGATTATATCCTAGACCATTTTTATTGAAAACAGCATTCTGTGAACCTGTTTCAAGATTTTCTCTTCCTTTAGTGAAATTTGAAAGTGTTTTTAACAAATATTCAACCTGTTTTTCCAGCTTCTTACAATTTTCACAAGTTTTAATTGATGCATGCAAACATGTTAATTCAAGGCTAACCAATTTAGTTTTAGCTTTGCACAGTTCTTCTTCAAGAGCTTTGACCTTAGGTTCAAGTACCCTATTTACTTTATTCAATCTGTTACACATTATGGCCAACCTGTTTGCTTCATCATGTGTTTCCTTAAAAGCTATTAACAGCTAATCATAGTTTTCAGAATCAGTGGAAAAATCACTTACTGAGTCAGAGTTGGATCCTTCATCATTCACCATGAAGCACAGATTTGCTTCTTCACTTTCAGTTGAGGAATTACTAGATGAGGATACATCATTTTCTTCCTGTACCGCCCAGGTAGTCGGAGTTGATGACGTGGCAGCAATCAATAGTATAGGCGTGTTGAACGGGACACATGGCTAGCAGAAGTGAAGAACGTCAGGGGGTTCGTGTGATCGCCAGTCGTTAAGTCGGCGTGCCCCGATCTCTAACATACCTAAACCGGCGGTCACCAGGTTTGTGTCGTAGTCGCCGGGTGTGAACCCAGGCGACAAGGTGATCGGAGATCGCCGAGAGGAGGACATCGCCGAAGGATCTGGAAAGCTTGTTCCAGGCTTTCGAAGCAAAGGATGAAGTTGTCAGATGGTCATTCCCTAGTTGTCCAGAGGTTGAAGTCGGGGAACAGCTTACCCGAGCATGCACAGTGAAGTAAGTAAAGTAGAGTATAATGGCGGCCGGCGAGACCACAGGGAAGGTGTGTATGAAGACACCCATACTCGCCACACAGAAGAGATCGCGCTCCAAGTTGCTTCCTGCATAAGTAACTTAGTCGAACAGCCTGAAGAGTAAGAAGCGACACCCAAGTCAAGGATGCTCCAGATGGTGACACGTGTACAGCTGGATGCAAGCCACGTGTCCAGATGTGTAACTGTCAGGAGAGAGAAAGCGCGCAGGTATATAAGGGATCCTAACGAACTTCTGAGGTACGCGCGTTTTAGAATACTTCTTTTACGCTTGCGAGAACTTGAGTACGCTGAGAGAGAATATTGCACGGTTCCTGAAGTTCTTAGTTTTCTCTTAGTATTTTGGTGGTTCAGTCGTTGACTTGGGCGTCGGAGCGCGATCGGCCGCAGCGGCGCCGTTCTGTCTTTTGCAGGTTCTTGAGGTGAATCAAGGCGAAGGACGGAAGCTAGCACGGTGCAAAGTCGATCCAGATTTGACGAGGCAAGGCTCTTGCGTTCTGGTCAACAGGCAGGATCATCAGGCGCCCACCGTGGGGCCGTGTAAAACCTGTCCCCATCCACAGCGTGAGTTCTTGGAGTTTCAGTAGTTCCTCTGTGGTTGTGTGCTGGTGCAACCATTCTCCGCCGTTCGTTCAGGCTGTTGTTCGGTAAATTCGTGTTTTTCACTGTTCGTTTGAGTCTTGTTCGGTGAATTCGAGGTTTCTACCGTTTGTTTGCGTTTTAATCGACGGAGTGAGGTTTTCCACCGTTCGTTCAAGCTTTCGATCGGTTTTCTTGGAGTTTCTTGCCGTTCGCGCAGTGTTCGATCGGCCGTTCGGTGTGTTTCTGTTTGATTGCGTTTCTGGTTAGGGAATCGGGGGTTTGCTGTAGAAGTGGTGGTTCTGAGGTGAAGTTGCAAGTTTCTGTTAAGGTTTCGACGTCCGAATCTATCGGCGTGCTGTTGGAGTTGCGTTTGCGGAGGTTGTAGGGAGTTTGAGGATTTCTAACCGGTTGTTTGTTGGATCGATCATTGCTAAAGGAGATTTTGTTCGTTGAACTTTGGTTTGCTGAGTTTTCATGAGAAAGATGAGAAGCAACCGTTCAAGTCCAGTTGTGCCAGTTGCTGCTGAAGGCGCCATGACCATGGCGCAGATGATGGAGATCATGGGTGCACTATAGGCGAATGTGAAGGCCTCGCGCGTAGAGCAGGCAAAGATGCATGAGGACCTAGTCGCCTCTCAGGCCAGTAATGAAGAGCTCAGCAAAGTGACTGAGGAGTTGTGCCAAGCTCTTTAGGACCAGAGAGGCCGCTCGGTCGCTGAAGAGGTCGCACCGTCCTCGCCACCTCGCGTTTTCCCAATGCCATTTGCTCAGGCGATCACAGACACGTCTATCCCTGCGAGCGTGGTACCCGTGAAGGCTACTTTCACCGGCGTGGAGGACCCTGAGGCACATCTCACCATGTTCCACACGCAGATGATGCTGTCAAGAGGCTCGGATGCTGTATATTGCAAAATGTTTTTGAGCACGCTCCAGGGAACAACGCTGGAATGGTTTGTGAGCTTGCCTAAAGGTCACATAACCAATTTCCAGCAGTTTTCGAAGATTTTTGTCGAGAAGTACATTGTGAACAAGGCGCCACCTAGGGTGTCTTATGACCTGTTCGACATAAGGCAATACCTGGGAGAGTCCCTCAGGGACTATCTGAATCGTTTTGGAGCACAGATGGTCCGCTCGCCTGCGAAAGACGAGGAGATGCTGGTATACGCCTCCAAAAAGGGCGTGCTGCCGGGACCTTTCTGTGAGGCGCTGATCAGGGCTCACCCCGCCACGTTTGCTGAGGTTAGGCGACTTGCAGTGGCCCACATTGCCGACGAAAGTGAGGTCGCCGAGAAGAGAGGAAGCGTGGCCCCTACTAGGCCACGCGCCCAGACCAGGATCCAGCCACAGATGGTGTTGGAGACAGCGGCGGCCAAGAGGGATCAAAGGACTCGCCATCCTTATGATCCAAGGAAAAACAAGGGCAGGGGCCCAAGGCGCCCCAGGGAGTACAACCGCCCGCCAAAGCATAAGTTTGTCATGGGGTTGGCGGATCTGATCGCCATCCCCAACATAGCAGCCAGGCTCAAGGCACCTGAGAAAGTGGGCGACAAGGTGTTAGGACCAAAACCAGACGCCTGGTGCGAATTCCACCAGAGTTTTGGTTACACTGTCGATTCGTGTTTGGCACTGGGATACCACCTCGACGACCTGGTCAAGAGCGGTTTCCTGAATGATTACCTGCTGGACAGGAGGACGGGGGGCGCGTCGAGCTCCCAGCCGGCGGGTGGTGAGGCTCAGCAGCATGAGATGCCTACTCATGGAGAGATCCACACCATCGCAGGAGGTTTCTCGGGTGGCGAATGCACCGCATCACAGAGGAAGAAGTATGCAAGGTCTGTGATGACGGTGGACATGGTCGAGGACCACTCGCCAGATGTGGATATTACGTTCACAAGAGAAGATCTCAGGGACGTTGTGCCTCATGACAACGATCCCATAGTTATCTCGCTTGTTACAGCGGGGAGGAAGGTCCACAGGGTACTGGTGGACCAAGGAAGCTCGACAGATGTGATGTTCTGGCCAACTTTCACCCAGCTGCAACTACCCCTTGACCAGCTGAGGCCCTATGGAGGGTGCTTATATGGATTCGCTGGCGATCAGGTGGAGGTTAGGGGGTACATCGAGTTAAGAACTACATTCACGGATGAGGCGGGCTCGAGGACGGAGAAAATCAAGTACCTCGTTGTGAATGCTCCCTAAGCATATAACATTCTATTGGGAAGACCAACACTCAACAGGATAGGAGTTGTGCCCTCGACCAGGCACATGAAGGTGAAGTTACCGTCTATGGAGGGGGTGGTGATCACCATCAAATCTGACCAGAAGGAAGCAAAGAAGTGCTATGAGAATAGCCTGAAGAATAAGAGGTTAGTAAGTTACATCACGACCACCCCGCCTCCCGGTGTGAAGCCCAGGTCGACGTTGGTGGAGGCGACCGCCGGTAGCGATGTCGTCATGGTAGATGCTGAAGCAAGGGAGGAGAACGCCGATCGGGAAGAAGAGGTGAGGAACCGCCCAGAGGAAGCGAGGGAACTGGGAATCGCCAGGGTGGTGATCGCCAGGGAAACCCGGCCCAAACCCGTCGAGGAGTGGCTCGAAAGGGAGATCGGGGGAAAGATCTTCAAGCTGGGAAGATCTTTGGAGGCTGAACTCCAAGACCAGATCGCCAAGGTGATAGAGCGGCATCTGGATGCATTTGCATGGTCTGCTTCAGACATGCCGGGAATTGACCCCGACTTCTTGTGCCATCGCCTAGCAATGGACAACCAGGTCAGACCAGTGCGGCAGAGAATAAGGAAGTTTAACGAGGAGAGGAGGCAGGCGATCAGGGATGAAACGCAGAAGCTCCTCGCCGCAGGCCATATCAGGGAAGTTCAGTACCCTGAGTGGTTGGCCAATGTCGTGCTGATGAAGAAAAGCAATGGGAAGTGGCGCATGTGCGTCCACTTCACTGACCTGAACAAGGCTTGCCCAAAAAACTCGTATCCTTTGCCAAGAATAGATGCCCTGGTCGACAGTGCTGCAGAGTGTAAGTTGTTGAGTTTCTTGGACGCCTTCTCGGGGTACAACCAAATAAAAATGCATCCTATGGATGAAGAGAAGACCGCCTTCATGACCGAGAGATCGTGCTACTGCTACAAGGCGATGCCCTTTGGGCTGAAGAATGCAGGGGCCACGTACCAAAGATTGATGGATAGGGTACTTGCACCGATGCTGGGAAGGAATGTGCAAGCGTATGTGGATGATATGGTCGTGACCTCGCCGAAAACGAGCAAGCACGTTGCGGACCTGGAGGAGTTGTTCACCACAATCGCCAAGTTCAGGTTGAAGCTGAACCCCGAGAAATGCATTTTTGGCGTGGAGGCAGGGAAGTTCTTGGGATTCCTCTTAACTGAAAGAGGAATAGAGGCAAATCCTGATAAGTGTGCTGCCATCTTGGCGATGAGGAGCCCGGCTACCGTGAAGGAGGTGCAGCAGCTTACAGGTCGGATGGCCGCCCTTTCTCGTTTCGTGTCGGCTAGCGGAGAGAAAGGCCATCCGTATTTCCAGTGTTTAAGGCGAAACAATAAGTTTGCTTGGACGAAGGAGTGTGAAGAGGCCTTCGTCAAGCTTAAAGAGTACTTGGCGAGCCCGCCGGTTTTGTGCAAACTGCTGGTGGGAACCCCTCTCAGGTTGTATTTTGCTGTGACTGAAAGGGCGGTGAGTGCGGTGCTCGCCCAAGACCAAGACCAGGCTCATAAACCTATTTATTTCGTCAGCAAGGTGTTGCAGGGCCCGGAGGTGAGGTATCAGGCCTTAGAAAAAGCTGCACTGGCTGTGGTATTTTCGGCGAGGAGGTTGCGCCACTATTTTCACAGTTTTACAATACTGGTGATGACCGACTTGCCCATCCAAAAGGTCCTGAAGAAGCCTGATGTAGCTGGAAAGATGGTGAAATGGGCGGTGGAGCTGTCGGAGTTCGACATCAAGTATGAGCCCCGAGGACCGATCAAAGGGCAAGTTTTCGCCGACATCGTGGTCGAGCTCTCGTCAGAGGCAGCACGAGTTGAAGGGGATGGTTTTCGTTGGGTGCTCTCGGTGGATTGGCTTTTTTTGCCTTGGTAGCAGAATTGGTGAATAAGTGAAGTTATGGTGTTTGTGCAATCTTGGTGGGGAACTGTCACAAGTGCATCAAAAATGAGGTGTGAAAAGTTTGGTTGCGAAAGGAATTGATCTTGGCTGGGTTTTTGCTTAGCAATGTTCGGTGAATTGGCTTTTTTCCCTTGGTAGCAAAATTGGTGAATAAGTGAAGTTATGGTTTTTGTGCAATCTTGGTGGGGAATTGTCACAAATGCATCAAAAATGAGGTGTGAAAAGTTTGGTTGCAAAAGGAATTGATCTTGGTTGGGTTTTGGCTAAGCCAAGTTCGGTGGATTGACTTTTTTTTTCCCTTGGTAGCAAAATTGGTGAATAAGTGAAGTTATGGTTTTTATGCAATCTTGGTGGGGAATTGTCACAAATGCATCAAAAATGAGGTGTGAAAAGTTTCGTTGCAAAAGGAATTGATCTTGGTTGGGTTTTAGCTTAGCCAAGTTCGGTCGATTCGCTTTTTTTGCCTTGGTAGCACAATTGGTGAATAAGTGAAGTTATGGTTTTTGTCCAATCTTGGTGGGGAATTGTCACAAATTCATCAAAAATTAGGTGTGAAAAGTTTGGTTACAAAAGTAATTAATCTTGGTTGGGTTTTGGCGTAGCCAAGTTCGGTGGATTGGCTTTTTTTGCCTTGGTAGCAAAATTGGTGAATAAGTGGAGTTATGGTTTTTGTGCAATCTTGGTGGGGAATTGTCACAAATGCCTAAAAAATGAGGTGTGAAAAGTTTGGTCGCAAAAACAATTGATCTTGGTTGGGTTTTAGCATAGCCAAGTTCGGTGGATTGACTTTTTTTGCCTTCGTAGCAAAATTGGTGAATAAGTGAAGTTATCGTTTTTGTGCAATCTTGGTGGGGAATTGTCACAAATGCCTAAAAAATGAGGTGTGAAAAGTTTGGTCGCAAAAGGAATTGATCTTGGTTGGGTTTGGCTTAGCCAAGTTCGATGGATTGGCTTTTTTTGCCTTGGTAGCAAAATTGGTGAATAAGTGAATTTATGGTTTTTGTGCAATCTTGGTGGGGAATTGTCACGAATGCATCAAAAATGAGGTGTGAAAAGTTTGGTTGCAAAAGGAATTGATCTTGGTTGGGTTTTGGCTAAGCCAAGTTCGGTGGATTGACTTTTTTTTCCCTTGGTAGCAAAATTGGTGAATAAGTGAAGTTATGGTTTTTATGCAATCTTGGTGGGGAATTGTCACAAATGCATCAAAAATGAGGTGTGAAAAGTTTCGTTGCAAAAGGAATTGATCTTGGTTGGGTTTTAGCTTAGCCAAGTTCGGTCGATTCGCTTTTTTTGCCTTGGTAGCACAATTGGTGAATAAGTGAAGTTATGGTTTTTGTCCAATCTTGGTGGGGAATTGTCACAAATTCATCAAAAATTAGGTGTGAAAAGTTTGGTTACAAAAGTAATTATTCTTGGTTGGGTTTTGGCGTAGCCAAGTTCGGTGGATTGGCTTTTTTTGCCTTGGTAGCAAAATTGGTGAATAAGTGGAGTTATGGTTTTTGTGCAATCTTGGTGGGG